>NC_134866.1:36706610-37006610 GCF_049852395.1 Peromyscus maniculatus bairdii | reverse complement strand
ACCTTGAAGTAAAATAGTAGCATTCACAGTGTGTTGCTTGCAGAATTCACAGACATACAGGCTAAGATATTTTAGGAGAACAAACAATTAAGGCTGATTCTACAAGTTTCATCTAATTGTTTTTTTTATTCTGACCCTCTTGTAATAAAGGAATGTGTCTTACAATCACTACCAGTAATGTTAGTGGCACACTAGTGCTTATACTTCAAATATGCTTTTCATTTTCTGAAACAGAGGCAAATTCCTGGTGATATCTTAATGTTTTAAGGTAGTTAATGCCAAAAGGCTTGGACCTGTTCTAAAACTGAATATTTCCCAGATGTGCAGTAGGGTTAAAGGTGGAACAGCTAACAGAAACCAACTTCCTACCCATGCTAAACTTACTTAGATGAATTTTAAGTAAGGATTAATTAGGCAGTAGGACCTATGAGCAGCTGAAGCCACAGAGACAAAAGAAGGAGGCTTTCTTAACTGTAACATAAGCCTGCTGCTGAGAAAGGCAAGCATGGCCTGCCAGTGTCTCCTAATAACCTTTATATTTTTGTTTACATTACTTGTTTATATTACTCCTCTAACTAACCAGCTTTTGAGAATGCAACACCGTTAGAAATTTTGAATGGTTATTTACTGACATTTTAAACAATGAGTAGTTCTGAAACAACTACCAGATAAAGAGTGAAGTAGCGAAATTACGTTTAAATTCTTTAACTCGTGGATAAGTTCATACATCAAAAAGGCCAGTTTAGGAATCACAAGAGGAAACTACTACCAATAAGGCTTATCCTAGACAAGCTTTGCAGTGCAGCATACTCTGGGCAGGTGATGGTTCTGAAAACTATGTCGGGGGTGGGGGGAAGCAAGCTGTCTACTGTAGGAAGAGAGACTGTGCAAACTCCTAGGTTCAGTAGACCTGAAGATGAACTGGAACAAGGATCTTCTGTCTAGCACTTCTTTTGACTTGGGCACTTTAACCTGTTGTGCCACTGAAAACAGCTGTTTTATATTGGAGACTGGTAAATTTTACTGAAGCACTTAAATCTAATCCATAAATTTTAAACCAAATGTTTTTGGTATTGGAAGCATATTCATTTGGTGATATTTTCATTCAGATTATCATGTAAATATGGGTTCTGGTTGAGGTATAAAAACAATGGTGTAAACTTTAAAGGCTAGCATCAAACATGTCAACCAAATTAAAGATAAATCTACTTTGGCAGATATAATAAAAACTAGAGTGGAAAAAAAAAGCGGAAAGGAATCAATGACTTGCATCTTTTTGCTAATAGACCAGAGCCTTCATCCATAAATCTTCAAATATGTCAACCAGTTATTTTACAGAAGAATCTACTAGAATAATTCTCCTTTTTGGCATCCTCTTCTTGAATTTGTAAGTATTTTATGTATATAGACGAGGTTGTCAGTAAGGGTTAGTTTCTCACCGATGGGATTATGGTAAGTGCTAAGGGAAATACATAAAATTTGTCTGAGAAAGTTATGTTATTAGAAAACTGATTATATTTTTATTTATTATAACTGATTATATTTTTACTCCTATAAATTTGCTAGCAGAATTTGCTAGCATGAGTTTTGGTGTCAGTATATCTCTGACTTTCCAGTGCGATTGTCTTATGTAGTAGTCAGCTAGCAAAGACAAATGAAAAGGAAAAAGTAACAGATTCCACAAGCAGGACCCTCCTCATTCCGTGTGTAGGCCAGGATTCTTGGAGGAGGTTAGCTGAAGGTGAGAACAAATCTAACAGTATAGCACACACAACCCTCGAAGACCGAGTAGGAAGACTCTAAGGAAAATGTCTCTCAAACCCTCTTTCTGCACATCAAGTTTGTGTAACTGGACAAGACATGTGGCTTCAGAAGCCTGCACAATCAGATCACAGAGCTCAGGACCACAAATGTAATCATTAGCGGCTGTCTTTGTGGACTGGCAAGTTGAAGAAACAATAAAAACAGGAGATAGTGATAATGAAAGAAGTGGGGGTTTTAAATGGCTCTATTTTTTCCTCGTGTCTTTTAAGTCTATCTAAAGGAAAGACTTTGTCATCCTCTTCAGAGCTAAAGTGTTGAATGACTGTGAAGGCAGAGAGGGATGGGGAGGCTGTTTGTTCACTAGAGGAAGAAAGATAGGATCTGCCACCATGTCAGAAAGCTGTTAAGCACTCTAGATGAAAACACTCATCAGGGTTTTAGAGTCAGCAAACAATTGTTTATATTTGGATATTTGCACCAGACCTCCTTACCTTCACATCCTTGGCTGCTTAGACAAAGAACAGCCAGGGCTAGGCCTGGGATACTGACCTTTTGTGCTTAGGCAGACTTCTTTAAGAGTTCCTTTTTGTAAAGGTTCCCATGACGACACACTATGCCACAAAAAAAGAGCGAAGTGGTCCTTGGCTCCTGTGAGTGAAACAAGTGGATTTAGTAAGAGAAACCTAAGTACAATACCTCTCATTTAGGTTTGGAGTTCTTTTTTATCTTTTATTTTCCTAGAGCATGAAGTCCACAGTAACTCTTTTGTTGCCTACAAGGGTCTTAAGCACTAACCATCAAAGATCATCAACATGGTTTTCTTAGAGTTGCACTGGGCCATCAGTTCTTCAAGGTAGCAGCTTGCTGCTTTTGAGTAAAATACACATATGTAAAGTCATGTGAGGATTTGATCCATAGGCCAGAGACTGTGGTGAGTGTAGAAAACAGACACGGGTCTTCTGATTTCAGCCTCATTGAGCACCAAACTTAGATAGAGTTGCAGAAATTTAAAGAAGGAAAATCTAGCTTCCCTTTTCACAGAGTGTCACCGTGGAACTTCAGAGCTGAAAAATGGAGGGCAGACACCAAGAGCTCCTACTTCTCTTCTTTCTTCTTCCTAAAGGGAAATGAGTTTCACAACCAGATACATTTCCCATGAACATTTTTCATATTAATGAATTTCTACCATGGCTATATTTGAGCATCCACTGTGAGCCTGCCCTGTTATTCTAGCATAAAGTAAGGGTGGCAGATGAGGCCCAGAGGGAGACATACAGGGCTGTTCTTTGAATAGCAAGGTAGATCTCATTCTACCCCTTAGTCTAACTCTATTTTCTTTCTGTATTAGTTCTTGCCTCTGCTCTGTGGTCAAAGATTCGAGATTTGAAAACAGTTTGAAACTTAGGTGCTAAACATTTCTCCATGATATAGTAATCCTAAAAGAAAGATGTTTAGTTACAAAATAGCTATAATCTACTCATGGTAAAATTTCCTTAATTGATTGTTCTTTCTATTTCTGTTATCAGCCATGCTTTAAATTTTTAACTTTTTAGAAGGCAACTCTGTTTTTAACTAATTCTGTTTTGGTTAAGTCATTTTTAATTTTAATTTGAAGTTGTTTTCTAGGTGTTCTTTTGTGTAGGACAGATGTGCATGTATCTATTCATCAACCTATCTATCCATCCATTGAATAATAACAGCAACTTTGCAATAATGCCATGCTGCTGGTCCTAATTTTTAGTCTATTTTAATGAAATATGAAAACTGCGGATGTATCTCCTTCTAAAATGTAGATTAGGACCCTCACTTCTCATCCATGTAAATATCATTTGTTAGCTAGTTGTGTGAAAACATAATTACTTTGACTCTTATCCAAGAACAATCCTTCCTGAGGTATGTCAGTATTTGTACTAGATTGAGTAGTTGCTCCCCAGTGTTTAATCTGATCTGGAATTAACAAGAGAACTGGAAACAACTGAAACAGTAATCAAGCATTATGGGACTGTTGGTGCCTGCTAATTCTTTCTCTCTTTTTTTGTACTTTCAAGATTATAATATAATTATAATATTTCTTCCTTCCCTTTTCTTCCTCTAAATCATTCCATGTATTCCTCCTCATTTTCCTTCTAATTCATGACCTCTTAAAAATTGTTATTGCATACATATGTAAATACACATATGTTCCTAAATCTAACCTGTTCAGTCTATATAATGTTACTTGTATAGATGTTTCCAGGGTGGTTGCTTGGCACTCTGAACAACCCATTCTTCTTTATAAATGTTTTCAATAATTTGTAACCTAGCCTAAAGAGGCAGTCATTTTACCTAGAAATGTGTGTTGGCGTTTTATTAAAATTTGGTGAGACTTTTCAAACATTTTTGGTCTTCCCAGCTAGTGATGGAACAGTTAATCACACATGTCACAATAGACTGATGCTTCTTGTTGAATTTGTAACTGCCTGACAGTAATACTTCAGCCAGTCAAGACTGAGTAAATCAACCCAAATTTCTCATTGCAGTGTACTATGAACAGTATGTAATATTAATAAGTCTTCTCAGATAAAGGCATTAGGAACGATACAGCTAAAAGGATATTGAAGCATTTTTTCATAATCTAATATTGTAGTTCTTTACATGTATGCCTTTGAACACATATATACTAGTAATTGAACCCAGAACCTTGCACATGCTAGATGGGTGCTCAAGCATGGAGCTACAGCTCAAGCCAATGCTGTAGGTTATTAAACACACAGCTGAGAATTGTTTTTAAGTTTTTACATCCTTGAATAAAATACAAATTGAGTAAAATCAAGTGCTTAAATTTAGCACACACACACACACACACACGCACTCACGCACGCACGCACGCACGCACACACAATGTTTCTTTTGTTGTGCTTTTAGGATTTGATTTCCTATAATCTCATTTGCCCTCTGATTTTTCACCATAATGATACTCATGTGTGTGAGAACTGAAATAGACTATAATTCCAAGTTAAATGTTCTAAACACTATTAAATGTTGCTTTCAACTCATTTCATTCCTAAAGTTGCTTAAACTTTCTCCAAGATGAATATCAATCTCCCCCTCCCTCTCTCCCTCTGCCTTTGTATTTCTGTCTGTCTGTCTGTCTGTTTGTGTGTATGTATACAACATTTCTTTAAGCTACAGTATTGTGGATCTTAGTGTGTGTACGCACAGCCAATGTACAGATATGATTTACCTCTTTGCATTTTGAAATCTTTCCTAAGCACTCCTACTGATCATTTGTAACCAACATGTCATAAACCCTTCCTCTTATTCATTCACTACTTTTTATTTGAAATCTTGGATTTTTCTGAAAAGGCAGCTCTGTTTATTGAGAACATAAAGTTTTCAATCAATGTCAGCATTGGTTTTCTGATTAATTGTGATAGTGACATAATGTATTTTCTTTGTCCACATGAGGAGCTCCTAGTGTGTCAGGTAGGATTCATTCTTTCCAGGAATTCCTTTACAGACTGTTAACCCAAGATTTAATGGCAACAAAAGTATGTTCAATTAGAACTTTAACAGTTACTTAACACTCTATATCCCATATATAATTACAGGACTGAATCGTAAGTTTGCATTCTATTACCCAGTCTTCTAGTTGAAGGAGCAGTCCTCCCTCCCTCCTCCTGTGTGGTTAAGGGAAGAGCGTTTATTCCTCGAACTTTTCCCAGCTCAGTGCTACTTTCCGGCTCTGTCTAGACTAGAACATCTGACTCACAGTGCTTTAACTTTTGTCTTTACACAGTTTCAAACTATTGCACCAAGCAAGCACTTTACATTGATTTATATGAAAGTACCCATGGCTCCAGCCAAATTTACTGGCTACACTTTGGTAGTGATCAGAAATGAATCCTTGGTTCAGTCCAGAAAGCCCTGTTTTCTTGGATGTGCCAGTTGTGCTAATACAGAGCATTTTCATGGACTTTGGGAACATCACTTCTACCCTCGATCTAACCCACTCCTGCCAGTCTCTACTAGAGAGACATGAACTTCCTAAGCATTAGGAACATAATTTCTCATGGTCAATTGCCATGAATTACCAAAATATAGTATTTAATTACAAAGACAAGTAAATATAGTTTGCCAAATTCTAGTTATAATTTGAAATTTTTATGTTAATAAATTTCACAGTCAAGTCAAAATTCAGATTTCTAAGTAGTAATGGATAAAGTTGAATGCTAATTTCTATCATTGTGAGAATATGTGTTTGAATCATGCGCTTGAACCCTTAAAATTTGTTCCATGTTAAGTATTTTACTACTTAGAGCCATCAATGGTTTACCTAGCTTATCAACTCTTTGACAAATCAACTAAGACTTTCTTGTGGAAAACATCAACATGCACTCCAATGACTCATTTGTCTTTTAAGTCGAGAAGAAGAAAAAATATTACATTGTGTTTAGGTACATAGGAAAAATTCACTTTAAAAATTAATAAACATGGTAGATATTTTATTGAGCTATCTTTAAGACAAAATATCTATATCAACAAAATGATAATTTATTGGAATAGTCCGTGTAGTAATGCATCTAACCCTTTGTGTTAACTTTAACTTTTTTCTCCATTTATAAATAAAAAGCAATGGTCTGAGTCAAATAGACTGAATTGTTTCTGTGTAATGCACAAGATGAATTAGTCTATAAAACATAAAGTCGATATAAAGTCTTTGCCTGGCTGCGAACTGTTTCTAAATGTTTACAGGAGCTCAGGAAGGATATAGACTCAGGATTTACTTCTTGTCCTCAGTGACCTTTCTACAGGTGCTTGGCTAAGCTCTCCAATCTCTCTGAATCCCCTGGTGTCATCTCTTGTGGAAGAGAAGGGATATGAAGCAGACATTCTCTACATTTCTTCAAGTTCTTCTCTGAATTTACAATGTGTTAAACCATAGCCTTCTTTAAGGTTTAAATACTTTTAGTTTTTCTCACTTTAAAAAAAAATAGTCTTTTTTTTAGTCTTTTTTTTTTTATTTAGCGGTGTTTTAACTCATTTTATCACTGTGAAGTTCATGCCTTAAATTAGACTGATCATAGGCTTTGATTGCATACAGACTTCTGAAATAATTTATAACTTAATTTTAGGACATAAAAAATACATGAAAATTAATGTTTGCCAACACCTCCTTACTGCAGTAGATCTAACTTAAGGAGTCCTTTGGCTTCTACTAATGCATAACACGGCTATAAGATCATAAATCACTTATTGATTTCTCTGGAAGCAATAATGTTATGGTGATTGCTGGTGGAGAAAGCACTTCCTCCCCGAACAGCAGACTTTTTCTTCCTTCAGTGTTCAGTACAGATCTGCAGTACATATGAGTTCAGTCAGGCTTTTTTCCCACAATGTGAAAAACAATAATAGGAGGTATAGTCACTTGTGAGATGTGTCTAGGCTGCCCTGGTTTGAATAAAAAGAATCAAGATTTCTGACTTTGTAGAATTATTTGAACAGATATTTGTCTAATACAATGAGAGGATTAATAGATTTATTTGACTTTATACAAACACGTCTTCTGGTAAAACTTCTCTAGGAAAAATATTACTCACTTCCTTGTTCATAGCTTTGATTGACACCGTTTGAATGGGCCCCTCTGGAAGTACCTGCAGCTCTAAACACCTGTGTTTTGAGTACCATGCCAACCCCACCACACCCCATGTGATCCCATTTCAAACTGGGACCAACTGTCAATCATACGCAAGCATGTCTAGGTATGTACTTTACTCTAGCTAGCCATCAAATCCTCTTCTAGTTTGTGAGGCAAATTGGTATCAGAACTTACTTGGATGATTATGAAGAGCCCTCAGAAAATCCTTGGTCCTGAAACATGACATTTATGTCTTTCTGGGAATATATGCTAACAGAAAGGAATGTTTCAAAACATAACACTTGCAAAATTGATAAACTGTGTTTCCTAGCATATTCAGATAAAGTTGGTTTTTGTTTTGTTTTTATCTTTACTAGGGAGAGAGACTTAATTAATAATTACCTAGATCATACTGTCTTATGGACAAGTATAAGGGAGATTGTTTTGATTGATAATTGATGTAGAAAGAACCAGTCTATTATGCTATCGTGAACAGTATCATTCCTTAGACAAAGCATCCTGAATGGTAAAAGAGAAGAAAGGGTGAGATGAGAGAAAGCAAGCAAGGATGCATTTATCTACCTTGCTTGCTCCTGACTGTGGGTGTGTGTGATGTGACTATCTGCTTGAGTTCCTGCCGTGACTTCCCCAAAACCATAGCCTATGACTCGGAATCACAAGTCAAAAAAACCTTTTCCCCCAAAATTGTTGCTTGATTTTATTTTATTTTATTTATTTATTTATTTATTTATTTATTTATTTATTTATTTATTTTTGGTTTTTCGAGACAGGGTTACTCTGTGTAGCTTTGCGCCTTCCTGGAACTCGCTTTGTAGACCAGGCTGGCCTCGAACTCACAGAGATCCGCCTGCCTCCACCTCCTGAGTGCTGGGATTAAAGGCGTGGGCCACCACTGCTTTCTATCAGTGTATTTATCACAGCCACAGAAAGGAAAATTAGAACAACTAGTGAGAAAAAAACAGCTAGAAAGTATCAAGCTGATATTGAAAAGACACATTGTTAGACGACTAGCTCCAAGTATTTGTTGACTACTGATCGGTATCAAAGATCTGGAGTCACACTTGGTTTGTAATAAAATGCAGTAAGAAGTGTCTTAAACAGTATTCAAGAGGTCAGTAAAATTTTTAAAAATTGTGCTTGGATTCCACTGTAAATTTCTGATATTTGAAAATATTAGGTTGGTACCAATGGGCTAACTATTTAAAGTTATGTGTGTGTATTTGATGCTGGGTATGGAATGAACCAGGCCTTGTGCATACTAGGTAAGCTGTCTACCACTGAACTATATCCCGAGACCAAATACTTCACTTTTTCTTTAAATTACCTGTTACTAAATGCAGTCTTAAACTACTAATTGTTCTAAGATTGGTCTTCATTCTCACCAGTAAGACCAAGAACTGATTGCTGAGTTTATCCTATGTCTTGAATTACTAAGTGAGAATGTGAAAGGTCATTTGGTCTTTACCAAATTAAGAAATATATCTCTCCTCGTGGAACACTGGTAATGATTTTCTCATTTGAGATGAATTTCTATCTGTAATTCTAAGTGAATTTCAAGGATCTCTGAAGGGACTGTAGTCAATAAACTAAATAGCTATCCTGCATTTGCTGAAAAGGAGGCCCGTCTATAACTGTGCCAGATAGCCCTGAATTAGACTTATCATTAGGCCTGTTCTGTCCTTCTTTGAAAGACAAGATCATTCTAGGAAAAGCATATTCCTTCAACCCTGGGTTGAAAGGCTGGTGATAAAATGAATCCCCATTGCAATGAGTCAGCTTCATAGCCATGAGCAAAGCTTTAAGGGTGACATACAGGCCTTTCATCCTTAGACTGTCGATATAAATAATCACTTCAGAATGTTATAAAAGATGTTAAAGTCTCCTAAATTCCCTTTTTACATTTCTACAGTCATATTTAGAAGTAAAAAAATCTAGCAATAATATCTTTAATAAAATATTTATTTTTATTTTATGTGTATGTATGTTTCTTCTGCATGTATATAGGCATACTATGCATGTGTGTGGTGCCTGTGGAGGCTAGAAGAAGGAATTTGGACCCTCTGGCCCTCTGCAAGAGCAGTCCATGCTTTTAACCACTGAACTGTTCTCAACCTCCTCTGATAATAATACTATTTCCAATCTTTAAAAAGCTGAGAAAGGAAATAATACATATGTAGCACATCCATCCCCAATTCATGTTTTGACAGTTATGTGGATGTCAAGAATCCCACACCTGTTATGCAGAAGAAAATCCTCTTCTCTCCACATCTATCAAAAGCTTTTGCGGGGGATGTTAACTGCTGCCCTTATTTGCGTCTCTTCCTGTTGTGGTTCAGCTTCCCTACACATGTTTCTGCCATGGCTTCCCTGCATCAAAGCTGCTCCCCGCCTCTGAGTTGTAATGTATAGAGCAGTGGGTGGTCCTTGAGCTAGCAGAGCCAGCACCGACTGAAAATCAGCATGCTGGAAAATCTAATTCCAGGGTCCCAGCCTAGACCTACAGAGTGAAAAAAACCTAACCAACCTGTGTTCCAACGCGTCTTCCAGATGGTTGCTAGGCAGGTTTGGGTTTGGGAACCACTAGGGTAGGTTAGTTAGCGTGGTGCCACTACGACTGAGCTGACAGGACACAGATTTAATGCCCCCCTCTCCCTAAAACACCACAGAACCCCGTGAGCTATGAGCAGTTTGTCCCAAGTTACAAAAACAAAACTAAGACTCCAAGACTGTAACTGACTTACCTGAATCACTTAGCTATCCAGTATCCAAGATGGAAAGCTGAGCTCTTTTGAGCTTTTACACCTCCTGCTAACTCACTCCTTCACCCTAAGTGTTCTTCCAAACTGCATGGCCGACAATGGGACCTGGCCATTCCCTTTAAAACATTGGGTGAGTAGAAAAATGAATTAAGGGAAGGAGAAGCTAACCAAAAATAACTAACTAACTAAATAAAATTAGTAGCACACACATTATATTATTCTAGTTATACTCAATGTAGCAATTACTTAGATAGACATTCTTTCAAAAGAAGCCAAGCTAAATTGTAGAATTAACCAAATGTACTATCTCAGACAGGTCAAAAATGTGTTCTCACTGCTCTTGAGGGGAGATAAATTTTAGAGGGCCTGCACTCTAGTATTACAGATGTGACTCCAAGATAAATGACATTTTATTACCATTAAAACCCAGACAGGTTTAAACTGGTTGTACACCAACAGACACTAATATGCCTAGCTCCCCTCCATAAGTAGACTACAATAATCCTTTTTGATCTCATTTTTTTTCTATCAAAGATTTATGGAGTATTTTGGGGACCTGTAACACCCGTGGTTTTTGGTAACAGTTTTTTTACTCTAATGTCTCTGATCTTCTGGTATCATGTGATTATCAAAGAGAAAATAAACACAACAGGTAGAAAGAAAACAACACGAGATCCTGGCTTCAGATGTTCTGTTAGTCACCCTAAGGAGAGAAGCATGATGGAAACTGACCTCAACTCCAACACAAATGCAACTGTATACCATGTAAGGAGTACAGGTTTATCTGACTCACCGTTCCAGAAGAGGGAACGCTCATCATCAAGATGTGGACATCGGGTAAAGCCTCCTTGTGGCATCAACATGACAGACAGCATCACATGATTAAGAAGAACAAGTTAGCTCAGGCCTCTTTGCTTGTTTAGCCATGAATGCCACCATAGGAACCTACCTCACCCTCATGACTCTATCTAAGGCTTTGGTGTATTACCAATAGCAGTTCTATTCAGTAAGCCAAACAGTGTAGAAAGAGAAGAGGCTTTAGGTCCAAACATCAAATCAACCATATTCAAAACAATATATGTTCACTAATTTATAATTAGTAATTTCTCCAAAGCTATTTTTGTATGTAAAAGGGATAATGTTTAATTCTGATATAATTTGTTAAATTAATTGGGAATTTGAGTCATATATAAAAGTGTATGACATAAGAGGGTCCTTTATAACAGTCTTAGCTGTACTACACTGTTTTTTAAAAAAATTAAGGGAGCTGGAGCGATGGTTCAATGATTGAATACAAATATATTATTTTATTGTCTTCTGTTGACCAAAAATCAATATTGTTTAAATCAAGGAATCTACACCAAAAATAATTTTCAATATCATTTCAAAATTCTTCTACTTATATTAACCAATAGTTGAAGACTATTTAAAAGCTTTACAATTTTTCACATTTACAATAATTAATCAATACCTGATATCAAACACATTTTATAATTCACTAACATTTCCTATGAATTCATTTTGATGTTTTCTTTTACTTTTATTTTTGTTATATTTAGATATGAACCTACTAATTTATTATCTCACAAGTATAACTACTATCAAAACCAAACAAAATTTTATTTCAGAAATGTCCCATTTTGCCTTGCACAGTCATTGATTCTTTTGTGTCCTTTAAAGACTATGTATCAAGTATACAGAATGAGCATCACTGTGGTTATTATGATTCTTTTTTTTTTTTTTTTCTGAGACAGGGTTTCTCTGTGTAGCTTTGCGCCTTTCCTGGAACTCACTTGGTAGTCCAGGTTGGCCTCGAACTCACAGAGATCCACCTGCCTCTGCCTCCCGAGTGCTGGGATTAAAGGCGTGCGCCACCACCGCCCAGCTGTTATTATGATTCTTTAATGAAGATGAATTATGAAAAAGATGAGATCCAAAGTGGGAATTCTTAGGAGATGAAATGCATAGCCATGAAGAGTGTCTCACACTATTCACTGGGACTACATAAGCCCTGATGTAGATAGTTTAAAAGTAATGGCTACCTAAGATGTCTTTCCATGTTAGCATATAATAGATCAGACTGGGACCCTACAACTCATGAGAAAGAGGGAGAGATTTAACTTTAAAAGATTAAAATTTTAATACCATTATGCTAAACATGATATATTCCAATATATTGATTAAGACTATCAAAGCACCTTGTATTATAATTGCCCTCAGGTTTGGCAATAGACATCTTTACCATGGAGCCATCTCTTTGGCTCTCAAAAGATTTTAGCAGCTTTTAATTTTTGAGTTAATTGTAGCATCATATAAGTTGCAAGAAATGCAGAGAGGTCCCATATACACTTTACTCACTCTTTATCAGGAGGTCTTTCAACTGGCATTGCATTTTATGTCAAAGTGGACACATACAAATTTAACAGCTGTTGATCTAATGAATATCAAAAAAATTCTGAAGTTTCTTTCCAAAAATAATTGGAATAAGGCAAACTTGATAATTATAATTTTAACCAAAACAGGAAACTATAGATATTACATATGAAAAAGCAGAGATGCCCTACAGGCTTGGTTCTTCACAAAGAAGCATCCATAATCACAGATGCTTGCAATAAATGCAGTCATGACTGTGACCTAAGGCTTTCCTTTTTCTATTTTGAAAATATAGCAAACCTCTTTTAAAGAGAAAGGCAAACTTATTCTGATATGAACAAATACACAGATACGGTAGAGCATCATGTGATGACCTTTAGATATATACATTTTAATATCTCAACTTAAAAATGATTGAAAGTAAATATTTTACATGCTTATCCAAGCCAACTCTAAAGTAAAAAAAAAAAAAAAAAAAGATGTTTGATCAGCCCTTTACATACTGAATTCCCATTTGAAGTAAAACACAAAGAATTTAAGTGTATTTTTGTGAACCTGTTGTGTGCCATAAAGTCTCCAAAACAACCAGCGAAGGATTTGGTGATATAAATATCATGTTGTTTACTTTGTTCAGTGTAGTCTTATTGCCATAGCTCTCCCCTATCGCTTCTCCATCAGAATTTCTATTTTATTATTTGTGAATAATAATAATAATAACAGTAATAATAAAATCATTCTTCTTGCCTCTCTTTTCTATCAGTTTCCTGTCTCAGTAGAATGCATGTGGACTATCTCAGAGTTTACTAAAACTATGCACTCCCTCTTCTGCAGGCAAAGCAGCTTCAATATTTTTACATTACATAGGAATACTGCCTCCTGTCTAGTTGGTATTTTCTCCTTGTCACAAAGGTTATTAGATTTGCTTTTTCACCCTCTGAAACTCAGATGTCTTCCCATGTGGCACACCAACATCCTTGGGAGAATAACATGCATGTTGGCATTTAATAAGAGCTTTTAGTGAATCATATTGCTAAATGGTTCCTACAGAATCCCCCTGTAGGAAAGAGAAAGAGGGAAAAATGAAAATATTCAGAGGTGTGGGGAAAGGAAGTGTGAAAGCCCCAGGACTGGGTGTATACAGCCATGACTGACCTAACTGTTGCTAGAGTTTTCCTGCCTGGCCCACAGTCAGGACAAATCTCTGTCATCTGCCAGCCCCACAGCCGCTCAGACCCAACCAAGTAAACACAGAGATTTCTGTTGCTTACAAACTGTATGGCTGTGGCAGGCTTCTTGCTAACTGTTCTTATACCTTAAATTAATCCATTTCTATAAGTCTATACCTTGCCACGTGGCTCGTGGCTTACAGGCATCTTCACATGCTGCTTGTCATGGTGGTGGCTGGCAGTAACTCCTTCCACCTTCCTGTTCTTTTCTTTTCTCCTCTCTGTTGTCCCGCCTATACTTCCTGCCTAGCCACTGTCCAATCAGTGTTTTATTTATTGACCAATCAGAGTAATTTGACATACAGACCATCCTACAGCACCTAACAATCACCTTGTATGCAACCTATATAACTTTATCTTCCATTTTCTAATGTATAACTGACAATGAGAATAATAATGCCTCCTTATGGAACAGTTATGGAAATTAAAGTAATGAACTGCAAGAGAGTACTTTTTAAATATGCAAATGACTTTGTGTGTGTGTGTGTGTGTGTGTGTGTGTGTGTGTGTGTGTTGTATCCCAAGGACAACAGCCAGCATAGAGTGAGAGATACTGATGACCTAAACATTGTCCCAAATACACCTCCCAATCTGTCCTTGGTTTGGGTTTGCAAACACAATGAGATGCTGTGTTAATGAGGATTGTGCTGTGTGAAGTCAAACACTTCCTTGACACATGGATAGAGGTTTTGTTTCATGTTATCTAGCACAAGTCTCTCTTTATGTCAACTTCTCTGTCAGAAAAGTCTAGCATTTCTACCAGCTTCTAGTAGACTAACCTAGGAAAGAAAAGGAGAAAAATTATTCATATCTTGAATACAAGCCACTTTTCCCATAGAGAATGAAAAATATCTGAGAACGCACCTTATATACCACATTGAAGATAGTGCTTGTCATCTTAGGTGACACACGATATGTGGTCACTTAGGATTTCCTTCCAGATCAGCTGGCTAAGACAATGGAGGGTGGTCTGATCTATGGCAAACTTCCACAGCCTCTTGAAGAAGTTTCAAAAGTCAGAGAGAAGAAAAAAATTGCTTCTAATCATAACTGAAGCCTTGACCTCTAGTCAAACTCTAATCATTTTGTGTGTATAGTCTCACTTGTCTTCACAGCAAGATACTGAGAGAAATATTGTTATGTTGCCCACTTTTCAAATGGCACTGGGACATGGAGCAGCTTGACAACTTCTGTGGTCATTTCCCAATAGATGCAGAGCCAGGAGTCAAATACATATACCCCAGCTCCCAATGCCACATTCTCCTCACCATGCTGTTTACCAGCCCAAGAAAGCTCTATAAAAAAAATAGTGAAATGAGTTTAGTTTGCTGTAGTCTTTGGTGAAAATGGGTGGGCTTTTTGCATTCTATATATGCCAGATGCCTTTTCCAAAGCTATTTACAAACTTTTCTGAAAATATCTTTATATGCACCAAACTAAACACCCTTTACTAGAGAATCTTGTTTGTTAGACACTACTTCCCTCCACTTCTCTTTCGATAAAAAGAAAATCCCTTAATGTGGAGTATTGTATCTGCTGTTGTAAGGCAATGTGGATGCTAGACAAGTCTCTCTATGCCTCAGCATGTCAACACATTGGTCAAAAATGAATTTATCAGTTAAATGCAGCCAAAGGATTTAGTTTATCTAAATGTGCTACAAAGAAAAAATAGTTTACCATTGTTTTTACAGATTGAGGTAAATCTGACATATCATTGACATATGCTGTGGATTTAATTTAATGCCACAGTACAGATGTGGGCTCTGATAAGTTTTTGTGAAATCTAGGCTAAGATGAGTAGAGTAGTTTCAATATTTATGGGGTTGAAAATGCAGAGGTTGCAAAGGAAGCATTTTAATTAAAACAACATTTGCCTGTGTATGCGCAGAGTAAAAATGGAGGAAAACTTCCCAAAACCTTATTACTGGTTTGCTATACTCACTGGGGTTTTCAACATACTCACACAATTTTGACTTAGTTTGGCTACCCCATTATTTGATTTTTGCTTTAAGGATAATACAAAATGTACTTTATCATTTCTTTTGATTTTTACCTTCTCCCAGCTAAGCACAGATGACTATTTACAACTTTCTTTGTAATTGTGTGTTTTAGGTATCCTAGAGATAACATCAGTGGAAATCGGAGTTGTTGCCGTCAAAGCCATTAACAGCAACTATTACTTAGCCATGAACAAGAAGGGGAAACTCTATGGCTCAGTAAGTAGCCAGCTTTTGTTTTCAAAACACATTGCACTAAGATAGTCCCAGAGACTTGGATGGTTTCCTAGAGCAGACACTGAATGGCTTTGTTGTCATTTGGTCACTACTAAGAGGATTCACAGGGGGAGGGGGGCTGGTCACCAGCATCTCCAGGGCCATCAAAGAAGCTTGATCTATAATCTACTGAGCTGTTTGCCCATGAGTCTACTACACAGTCAATCAGACTTTCACCAAAGCATCTAGATGAAGTAGCGTGGGAACTGGTGACAACCTGGAGAATTACTTAAAACAAAAACTTGGATGGAATGGAACCTCATATATTATGGGCACCTTTCATAGGTGAAGAGAAAACGAGGGTTCAGATATTGCATGTTTTTGTGAAAATCATAAACAGAGAAACATCAAGAGATTGATGTTTTTCCAGGTTATTCAATGAACCCTAGAATTGTACTTACCTAGGTAATAGTCATTAATTATAATTATACGTGAACATTATAGATGTTAAGTAAAGACAAAGGAGTATCTTCACAGTAGGGTATACTCTCTACAAAAATATAGTTAACAATATAGGACACTCTTTCAGTATAGTCCTCATGAGACCTTGGATAGATCAATACCTACAAGTGTTAAGTATTTTAAATATCACCTATTCAAACTCAAGTTGAATTCATTTAGACCATCTCTTAAAGTCTCACATAAAATAATAGTTATTTATAATTAAAATCACAATCATAATTGAAACAGAATAATATGCAGTATATCAATTATATTATTTAGATTTTTAGAAGACATGTTAGTTAAACATATGGTTGTCTGCTACGCGCCAGATACTGTTTGTCCTACCTCCCAAAGATGCTCAAGGAAGAAGGATAGAGTCACACATGGTACTGCACAGCTATGATCACAGCACTTGGAAGGCTGAGGTAGAAAGATCACAAGGTCCATACTAACCTAAAATGTGTCGGAGAACCTGTCCCCAAACAAAGCAAACCAACTTCAAATATACAAGCATGTCTGTGTAGATAGATAGATGATAGATAGATAGATTAGATAGATAGATAGATAGATAGATAGATAGATAGATAGATAGATAGATAGATAGATAGATAGATGATAGACAGAGCTTTGACTTCAAGCATTTTATAATATATAAGGAAAATGTCAACAAATATGAAGTAGCTATAGAACAATTAATTACTATAAAAGAAGATTATTAATAGTATGTGATGACATTAGCAGTCTACTTCAATCACTTAATCACCATTTGAAGACTAATACAAGCTGGTCACTTGTTTCATAGTTTTAATCCAAAAACTGTACCAAAGGAATACTACATAAATTTAAATTTTTCTGAATTCTAATCTAGAGGAGAACATGATATATAGCTATATAAAATTTTAATTGTATTTTTGGAGGATATATAGTAATATCAATGGGCAGAGATGAAACATCTGACACAATTACTTTAAATAATTTCATTTTTTTCTACCAGATATTGTGCACTTTTACATTTTTCATAGCATCAAAAATAATTTGACTTAAACATGCAAATAAATTTACTTTCTTGGTTAGCATAAGGGTCATTGGCAGTTCTTAAAGCTGAGTAAGCCTCAACATCAATGTGAGGAGTTGTTAAAAGACATAATGATGGGACCCAGGTAGGCTCAGCTTGTCTGATTCAGAGTTTAAGTTAGGGTACAAGAATTTATACATTTAGCGTGGTGTCAAGTGCTGAGAACTGAGAACCAGCAGTCTAGAAATGGCCTCCTTTTGTCTTTTATTCATATCAGGTCTGCTGTTAAGGGACAAGCCAGTCATACCAGGATAAATACTTGAAGTATGAGGTCCACAGGAATTTTAATTAAATTTCTTCATTGCATATTATTCCACCAAGGAGCCTAAAAAAGCAATAGAATATTTTTTAAAAATAGCTCCACTTAGGGCTTTAAATTCTTACCACTTTTTTTGAAAATACTGCTTTTTCTTTTGTTTTTATTAAACATGTTTGAGGGTCTGCCAGACAGCTCAGCAAGTTAATGTTCATGCCCCTATATCTGTCAGCCTGAGTTCACTCTCTGGAACTCAAAGGGTAGGAGAGAGACGACTCCCACAAGTTATCCTCTGGTTTCCACATGCATGCCCCAGTACACACACACACACACACACACACACACACACGCACGCACGCACGCACGCACGCGCGCACACACACACACATTTAAAAGAGAGAGAGAGAGAGAAAGGAAAAAGGAAAAAATCCCAAAAGGGGGGAAAAAACAACATCACCACCACCACCAACAACAACAACAACAACAAAATCTGCTTATAATTTTTCTTTTAAAAATGTTATAGGCATAGAAAGATGGGGGCTCAGTGGTTAAAAGAACTTGCTGTTCTTGCAGGGGACCCAAGTTCAGTTCCCAGCACCCACATGATGGGTCACAACTGTTCCAGGGGATATAATGCTCTGCTAGACATGCAGGGACTATACAGAAAAACACACAGACAAAACATCCATACACATAAGATAAATCTTGTTTTAAAGTTAAAAAAAAATCAAAATCTGTCTGAATCCAGGCAGTGGCCTGAATATTCATCCCCAGATACTGAAGGCTGAGAGAGGAGCAAAACTGGAGCCCACAGCCCACGAGCTCAAAGCTATTCTGACCAACAAAGCAAAATATCTTGGTCTTTTAAAAATATCAACTAGCCGGGCGGTGGTGGCGCACGCCTTTAATCCCAGCACTCGGGAGGCAGAGCCAGGTGGATCTCTGTGAGTTCGAGGCCAGCCTGGGCTACCAAGTGAGTTCCAGGAAAGGCGCAAAGCTACACAGAGAAACCCTGTCTCGAAAAACCAAAAAAAAAAAAAAAAAAAAAAAAAAAAAAAAATATCAACTAATCTTGTCCAGGTTCCTTTGTGATCCACTGTTTCAGAGTCAGTACATAAGAGGATTGCGTGTACTTACATATTCTTTGAAGAGGTACGTGAATATACACATAGCCAAAGTCAATATAATTCAGAGGTAGAGCCAGCTAATGTAATTTAGCTTAAGAAACTAAATGTATGCAATTCATATTGTGAGGGAAGATTAAACTAATTTTATTGATAAAACATGCTCATTTTAAAATGGGGTATCAAGAGAGTAACAGCCCACTCCCAAATGAACTGTGACATTAAAATGTGCGATATTTTCTTATCATCTCCCCCATTTCCTTCTGTGCTGACACACCTCGTGTGCTGTGCAGATGCCTGCTCTCAAGTATCTCCTCTGTGAGTCTCTTCATTCACTCTGTCTGGACTCACTGCCAGGGTACCTCTGCAGTATCACCTTAAGCTCACTATCTGAAATGACCTTCGTCTGATATTTCTATCATCAGAGTGCTGGTTGCCAGTGAGCCTTTTATGAACAGGTGGTGACCTTCGGGAAGGTGATGTGAGCCATCTCTCCCACTCTACACATAGCATCTAGATCCGCTCAGTTTCCAGAGCCCTGTGAAACACAAACGTCTCTATCCACCTCACAGCTCCCCGGTAGAAAACATGCTCCCTGCTTCTTGCCCACTCAGCAGCACCTAAGTATCTAAAAAGCATACTGTTAGAAATCCTGATTAGATACCTAGTATAAGCTCAATTTCAGTAGCCATTCTTCGAGCGTCCTATATTCCAAGTTTCCTCTCGAATGAAAGAGCTGAGCAAGTCTTGAAGATGAATTAGTACTGTCCTCAAGCACCATGATTTAAAAGTCAAATGTCCTATATAAGCATGGAAAACCTAAAACCTTTCTTTAATCCCCCCAATTCACTTTAGAATCCTGTTTAGATATTTGTTTTAAGATACTTTTATTGACTCTTTAAGAATTTCATACACTGGATTTTTATCATATTCAAGACCAGATTCTTACCCTGTCTTCTTCAAGACACACCTCCACCTCCTTACCTTCTCCCTCCAGTTTGCTGCCATCTGTTTTGAAAATATCCATGGATTCAAATTTGTGCTGTTTACACATTCCTAGATGTGGGATCATCCACTGGGGAAAGGTAGACTGACCAGGACCCTAAAGAAAACTGGCACTTCTCCTTGAAGCTATTGCCTTCCATAGTGCCTCAGAGGTGGGGCCCATGACTCTTCCCTACCTTGTGCTAGAATATCGGCTGTCTTGACCTTGTGCAATTCTATAGACAGCCACAGTTGCTGTGGGTTCTTGGGTGCCATGGTGGTGGTAGTCCTGTCATGTCCTGCAGTCACTGTTTTCTCCAACTCTCTTACCTCTGGGTCTTACAATCTTTCTCCCCACTCTTACATAATCATCCCTAAACCTTAGGGAGATGGGTGTAAATTATAGTCTACAGACATCTGTTCTCCACACTTTGACCAGTTGTGAGTTTCTGCACTGATCACCCTCCACTACAAAAAGAAACTTCTCTGATGAGTTCTAAAGGGTGTGCTAATCTACCAGTAAAGAGACAGAGATTTAGAGGGAAGTTTGATACTCTTTATTTATAAAAATAATAGCAGTAGGTTAACTCCTAGGGCCTGTGAGCTTCCCAACCACATATGTATAATCTAAACACTTAGAATGTAGAGGCAATTGGATCAGAAGTAAAGCTACATGGTGAGTTACAAGCCAGACTTTGCTATGTAAGAACTTTACCAAGTAAACCACATTCCCAATCTCCACACAAGGCATTTTCTTTATCTTAGCTTTAAAACATCCCTTGAGCCGGGCGGTGGTGGCGCACGCCTTTAATCCCAGCACTCGGGAGGCAGAGCCAGGCGGATCTCTGTGAGTTCGAGGCCAGCCTGGACTACCAAGTGAGTCCCAGGAAAGGCGCAAAGCTACACAGAGAAACCCTGTCTCGAAAAACCAAAAAAAAAAAAAAAAAAAAAAAAAAAACATCCCTTGAGTTGATCTTTAGGTAGATAATGTTTATAAATGTGATGAGCCCACATTTCTGGTGATTCTATTTTTCCTATAGGATCTATATTGCACACTATGAAAGACAAGATTATAACCCTATCCCCTGTAGCTGGCCCATCATAAATATTGTTACTATGATATCTACTTCCTGACAATCATTCTAGGCACTTAAACCATGTTATATTCAAAGCCTGTCAACTTATGAAAGGGCCAGAAAAATGATGCTGTGGTGATTAATCAAAGATGAGTCATGTGTTTTCAAACACAGAATCTGTTTTGTGGTTAGGAATTTTGACTCTTCTGTTGTTGGCATGGTATATGAAGTGAGAAATTTATGTAAAAATGGCAGCTATAAACAAGACAATGGACTGTAGCTCATTAGATGGTTTACATAGTATGGAATCCAGTATCATCATCATACAAATAAATAACGATGTTTTTCCTTTGCAGAAAGAATTTAACAATGACTGTAAGCTGAAAGAGAGGATAGAGGAAAATGGATACAATACCTATGCATCCTTTAACTGGCAACACAATGGCAGGCAAATGTATGTGGCATTGAATGGAAAAGGGGCTCCCCGGAGAGGACAAAGAACACGGAGGAAAAACACCTCTGCTCACTTCCTCCCAATGGTGGTCCACTCATAGAAGAAGGCACTGTTGGTGGACACAGTACAACCAAAGACTCTTTGGCCAGGAAGAGCTGGAGTTGATATCCTCACAGAAGACTGTAGTGTTAAAGGCAAAGACCTATCACAGAGCTCAGCTTGCTTAAAGGAAGGAAGGCTTTGGAGGCTTTTGTACTCACTCCTGACATATGAAGTTCTTTTCATTAGCTCTGCGTCATGCCTTATACCCAAGACAGAGGCAAATCAAGTGGGATGGAAGTTATCCCCAAGTGAACAATGTTGTGGCTGGGTTTTTCTTTGTGTTTGTTTGTTTGTTTGTTTGTTTAAGTTTTTGTTTTTGAACTTCTGAGATAGAACTTAAAGGACATGGAACAATCTGTTGAATGATCTTTGGGAAAGTTATTTATGGAATAATGAACACATATCAAAGACTTTCATTGCTCATTCAAGCCTGATGATTCAATGAGCAGTAAGACACGCAAGCATTTACTGGAAAGCACTTGGGTCATATCATATGCACAACCAAAGGAGATTTGGGTGTGGCACCATGGAAGAATTGGATCAGATTTACAAATATAAACACATTAGTGTGAAACTGTTCTAACAATACAAATAGTATGGTATGCTTGTGCATTCTGCCTTCATCCTTTACTATTTCTTTCTAAGTTATTTATTTAATAGGATGTTAAATATCTTTTGGGGTTTTAAAGAGTATCCTCAGCGCTGCCCTCTGATTTGCCTTCTCATTTTTTTTTTGGCACCCTATGCATGTTCATGACAAAGTGTTTTAAAAACTTGGCAAACACTTCAGAAGTAAGAGATGAGCTCAAGGGAGCAGTACAAGTGCCCCATGTGCTATCAGTTGACTTAATTTGCACTTCTGCAAGAAGAACTGTCAGGGATATCTATGGCGGGGTTCTGCTATAGCTTGAGGAACAGCTATCTGTCATCATTTGCCAACACACATCAGTCCTGAGGCTTCCTTACCTAAAAACATAGAAGGCCAAATTCTCTTCCATTGCCTTATTTCATCTCCATGAATATACAAAAAGAAGGAAAATGAATTGTTAGATTTTTATCCTAGCCTTGTTTTTTTGTTTTGTTTCATTTTGTTCATTTGGTTTTTTGTTTGTTTGTTTGATTGATTTTGTTTTTGACTGATGATGGCTCACTACAGCTCACAGTGGCAATGATGGAAAGGTTATCTGCATAGACAAGATCCCTTTATAAGTCCCACAGAATGCTTCCCCCCGAAAAGGAACCAAAAAAGAAATTTCATATGAAGTGCAACTCTCCCAGGGGCTAAAACTGAGTAAATATATCCTGGTATATGTGTAACCACATACTGAAAACCATTCAAGCTGTATGATCTAGTCTTTACAAAACCAAATAAAGCTTGTTTTCTGTACATTTAAAGTTTTCTAGAAGGTTCCATAATATAACCACATCAAAATTCATTTTTTTTTAGAGCAGGTATAGAAAGCAGAACATAAGTGTACCACTCACTGTCACGTGTATTTCACTAAATAAACACATAAGCCTTATTTGCAGTGTCTGTAGTGATTTAAAAATGTAAACAAAAAATATTATTTGTTCTAAATATTTCAAAGGATAATTTTAACACTATATTGATGCTGCAGTTTATCTTATTTCTTGTTTGGAAAAGTCTTTTTATTTTTATTGTTTGGATACAGTATTTTGGTACAAACAAAAGACTCACCAAACTATCTTTTTACTAAAAAATTAACCTCTACAAAGACTGGTGATTTGTGGACCTCTTCTAACTTATTTGTGCTGATGCTTAGCCAGTGCAAATCAATTATTTAAAATATTAAGTTAAAGGTTAATCAGTTATTTAAAAATCAGCTTTTTCAGAATGTTCCCACAGGGTAATCCAACAAAGATCATATTTTATGATTCTTTGAAAACCTGTTATTTCAAGAGAAATGCACAGAGGCACAGTGCTTTGGTTTATGGGTATATTTGCATTTTTATGGTATTTTTCTTTCAACTTGTTTTGTGACAAATGGGATTTTAAACATGTATACTTTTGTGGTTGGATTCTGTATGTTAAAATTGAATTGGCAACTAAGTCTGAGACCTCTAATGTGATGCATCGCTAGAAAAACTGGGTATCTCTTTTTTTTCTTTTATTTTAAAATAATAATTATACCTGACACATGAACACAGACCACCCACAACCAAAATTAAATGTTTGGGGAGACAAACTATGGTATTCAATGACCAGAGTAACAGCAAATAGGGCAGACGCTGGATTCTTATTTCACATTGCCATTTAGATTACTAAAGAGACTACGTGTAAACAGTCATCATTATAGTACTCAAGACATTAAACAGCTTCTAGCAAAATATATCAAAGCTTGCAGAGTCCAAAAATAGAAAACATCTTTCCCCCTCCCCCACTCTACATCTTTCCCTGTATACATCCTAACAGAGATAAATACAGAAACCATTTGATAAAGAGTGAGGATTTTACTGCATTAAAAATTTGCATCCTTGTTTGATATTGATAGCCCCTTTTACTACTACTGAAAGAAAAGGAGTCCAGTCCTAAATGTTGTGTGTTTGAAAAAAAAATGAGGAGCTCTGCCTCTGTGGCAAGTGTGGGCGCTGGCCCCACCATGCTGAAGGGTGTCAGCCACAGATACCAGGCCGTGTGAGCGCTGGCTGGCACTGAGACTCCTGAAAGATCGAACCACTCCCTCCCTCCTCCTACCCCCTAAGAGGCTGAACAGTGTATATTATGTTACATTTAAATAAAGGCAATAAAAGGCTGGGGAAAGAAAATAAAAATATTGTCTTTGTTTTCTCTCTCTCTCTTTTGTTATTTTATTAGCCTAAAACTCTACCTGGTAATGAGAGAATCTCTGGGGTTGTGTGCATGACAGGATGTGGTTAAATGCCCCACAGCCCCAAACAACAACAACAGAAAAAAAATTACTCAAACATTTGTAAGGTTTCTTTAATGTTTTACATGTGTGAGTCGGCTGTCCTTACCCTAATAACAACCAAATGCTTTCAGTTTTCCTAACTATTCAGGTCCACCTAGTTTACACAGTGGATAAAGAAGAATGAATTGAAAACAAGGATGGCTTGTGCAACAGTGAAAGGCTTTTGGAGGCAAGCCAGGAGCTGCAAAATCAGACTTCCAGGCGATGGAACAGACCAATGAATTTGATTTGAAAAGTAGGCAGAAAAAAAAAAATAATAATGATGCAAGTTGATTCCAGGGCCCAAGCAAGTTTGTGGACATATTTCTAGTAGATCAGTTTTGTGTAACATACTTCTAATAATTAGAATGCTGTTAATTATTGGTTTGAGTATTCAACAACGTAAACAACATTTTTCATATTAGGGAATTACTAGCTCTTACTTTGTTTAAATAAAGATATATACATAGGAAGTTAGAAATATTTAAGAGATAATGACCTGCACTTCAGAACAGCACGTATGGATGCAAACAAATCCTGTGATAAGAGGCTGTCTACCTTGACAGATGAGACCTTTGCAATTTAAACTAAGGTATGAAAATGATTTATCTTGGAAAGGTGCTGGGGGAAAAGCTTCAGAACTCTTCCAGAATTGGAAAATAAAGCTCTAAGCACTTATTCCTCTCCTTCATTTCCTCTCAGCTGATTGACTGTAGATAGTCGAGGACCGCTTGCTTCCAAGTTGTTTCTTTCCAACTTCAAAACCTCAAATTTTCTCTTCTCAAGATGAAAACTGAAGCGTCCTATGTATGACTCTTACTGCTCTATTTTGAATAAGTTATCAATTGACTTCAGGAGCAGTCTACTAGCATGTCAAGGGATTTAGGCATTGTGAAGTGCCAGTCTTTATTCATGTGACCACAAAGAGACAGGGTACAGTTTTTAGATGTTCACACAAAAGAATGAAGAACTAGCCACTAAACTAAGGAGGAAGAGAGGAAGGAGAATAACAAAAAAGTAAAATAAAATTCAGAGGTAGGTAGGTCCAGAAACTGGATAATTTCTAGTTACGTGTGCTTAAAATAAACTATGTCTTGTTCCCATATATTTTTAATCAATTCCAATCATCTGCCATTTATTTTTCCAAATGAGAGAGATATGAAGATCTTTCTCTTTTGTGCAGTTTTTAAATGAAAGTAATATGTTTGTTCTGTTTTAAGCCAAGAATAGGGTCCTGAATATAGCCAGGCTCCCCATCATTTTACACACCTTAGAGAAGGATCAGTGGAATGGATTACAAATTTGCAATGAAAAAAGAAGCCAGTCCTTATAATAAACATCACCTTATATCATATTGATGCTGTAAATACTCCTTTAAAATTCTTCCATGAACATGTGCTAGTGTTTTTGAGAAATCAGTGTACAAAAAAAAGTTGAATACACAATATCATTTATTGTTTTAATTGTAGAATAAAAATGGAAAAACTTATGTTACATCTTTTAATGTATCATGTATACAAGAGACAAAAGAAGACTTTACAACCTGCATTCCTCTTCCCTTTTGTGGATTAGGGGAAAACATCAGAAATTTCCCTTGTAAGTAAACAATCTACTGAAACACATTTATAAACACCATGCATTAGTTAAAATGGAATAATCATGATCAAACCAGCAGGATCAAAGGAGCTGGTCTTATTTCTAAGTGGATAATAACGAACATTTCCATGAGTCTCCACCATGATAGCAGCTAAAGGCAACAATCCCAAACTCTGAAAAAAGCCATATGCCAACTGTACATGCATGTGACATGTATTATTTGACTCAATTTATTACCCTCCACAAAAGAGCCTCTATGCATTTTTTTTTAACGCAGGCAATTGCATCCTCTAGAGATGAGCATGGCAAATGAAGAATCAAAACACCCCATGTTCCTCATTACATCTGTAAATTGAACATATGCCTTTGTACAACGTAGGCAGTGACCCCAGCTGCAGAATAACCAACTGCAGTGTGGCCTTAACCCGCCTAAGGTTTGGTTTTAATTACCTTATACACATCTTAAATGCCTAAATCATCTTACAATTTTCTAAATTATTTAGTTATCATTTCTGTGGTCAATTTAAGCTGCTGACAATGCAAATACCCTCAAAGAGGTCTTTCAAGGAGAAGTAAATTAAAACCAGTTTTCTGTGAGGTATTATACATTTTTGAAAGGACTGTGTTTTATGGTTATGGGAAGCTTTAGGGTTAGGGGTCAATTATTAATTCAGTTCGACATTAAAATATTTTAATATATCGTATTTAAACCAGAATCCTTAACAGACCTGTTTTTCTTTGACACAAATCAATATGCTTAGACATCAATGGTATTTAAGCCAACATCTATCTATACAAGTTGTATGAGAACTAAATGTGTTACCATGGAGATTTCCAAATGAGAAACACTGAAGGACGATGGCCCTGGTTGTGAGTAATGCTGCTACCTTACAGAATTTTCCAGATAATTTGAGTTCTGGATGCAAAATGAATTTTTATATTTCAAGCTGATGCTCATGTAGAAATCGAATGAAACTAAACTGTACTTTCAAATTGATGTCTGCAGTCGTTCCTCCTCATCTCATCCAGAAATGTTCTATATTCCACCTCCTACTTCCCCTAGGAAACAGTCAAGTCAGCCCCTTCCCACAGGAACGGTGCATTTACCTTTCCACACTCCTCTGTTTTAAAGCAACATGATATTAAATAGCTTTCCACCATGTGTTTCCTTATTAGACTCACAAGAAAATGATGGTTTTTATTGGAGCCAATAATCTACTCCACTTCCTTCCAATGAATAGTAACTCTACACTATTGCTAGTAGAGATTGTTAAGGACAATTAGCACAAGGAACCTGAATTATTATTCTTCTATTTTTCCTTATTTTTGGATTATTTATCTTATTAAAGTAATGGTTTTCAATCATTTACATAATTCAGTTCTAATTCAGTACTAATGGGAAAACAAAACAATTTTTTTGGGACAGGGTTTCTCTGTGTAGCTTTGGAGCCTGTCCTGGATCTCGCTCTGTAGACCAGACTGGCCTTGAACTCACAGAGATCCTCCTGGCTCTGCCTCCCAAGTGCTGGGACTAAAGGTATGTGCCACCACTGCCCAGCAACAAAACAAATTTTAAACACAAGGACTACACTATTGGTTAAATTCTTAATCCACAGTTCCTAGAATATGTTCATATTTAGAAACAAGGTCATTTCGTGGGTATGAATAGGAGAAATTTAGGCACAGACATACACACCCCAAAACCACCTTAGTATCTTCAGGCTGCTGTAACAAAACATCACAACCTGTGTAGATTACGTAGACAAATGAACAGAATACATTTTTTAATAATCAGATTTTAAAGTACATGTTCAAAAGAATATGACTATAAAATAGAGTTGCCTAATACAACTTATATATTCTAGTGAATGTTGCCCATTTCAATTACAACATCAGAAAATTGTAATTATATTAATAGACTTCATCACAGGAATTAGATGCTGTTGGGTGACTGCTTGGAAAGATGCAAAGAAACACCTATTCACCCCAGATAGGAAACCAATGACAAACCAAAAAAAGCCATTCTATTCAAGTCTATTTTGATGAACCACTGAGCTTTTTTAGAGTTGTCTATAAAAGAGCTAATGTCTCAGAGGCTGCAGTGTTACTGAAAAGCCTACCTCAGCATGAAAGATGAACCCCAGAGCACCTTTCCAACCTGTAAGCAGTTCCACCAGAGAGTTTCCTGTCTCTCAGCAACTGCTTGCTACTTATGTAACCTTAGGGACTGGCCTTTTAAAACCTGTAATTTCAGGTGCTTCCTGAGCCTTGTACACATCACTTTCCTGAGTCCCATGAACCCCACTACTTCCTTAGAGCGAGAATGTTTCTGTTTGAAGGAAGCAATTATACAATACATGCTATCAAATTTTCCCTCCTCAAAGGAGTCTTCACATCCTATGTACAGCTATTTGAACTAGGAATAAGCATCTTGGTTTTAGATAATTCATCATCTTCTAATTAATTTCTTCCTCTTTTAGACCTATGAATTCATAATAATGCTTCATTTTCTAAAGTTATGTGAATCTGTCTTAAGATAACAATGTATAGGAAAAAAAAAACTTGTGGTAGTATCCTCCAAACAAGAGGATCTTTTCTAAAAAAAACAAACAACAAAAAAAATCTGCCTAGCATCTTTCCTAATTTATTCATAAGAATATTTTTGCTAATTCTTTGAGAATTATATATAACTATAAAGTTTTATATAATGAACATATTCACACCCTCCCCAAACTCCTCCTGTAATATCCCTCTATACTCTTTTGTCCCTTTCCATCAAACTTTAAGATTTATCCCTTTTTTTTGCCTTTTCCTCATTGTGTCCATTTTGAGTTTCCCAACTTATCTTGGGAGTGGGGCCCACCATTGTATGCAGTTAGCCTAACAGGGATCACTCATTATATAAAACTAACTCTCCTCCCCTTAGCAGACATCAAATGATAACAGCTCCTTAGCTAGGGGTAGAACTTTGGACCCACCATACTCCCCCTATGTTGGGTATTTTTTGACTGGATCATGCACAGGTCATTTGCATGTTTTCACAATTGATATGAATTCATATGTACAAATGTCCTATTGTGTCTGGAAAATATTGTGTCCTTGATGTTATCAACCACCTTTGGCTCTTACAATTTTTTTCCTTCTTTCTTGAAGATTCCTTAGCCCTGTAGGAAGGAGTATCACATGTATGTCCCATTAGGACTCAGAACTCCAACATCTTGTATTTTATACACACTACCCATTTGGAAGTCTTTGTGTTAGTTGCCATCTACTGCAAGAAAAAGATTCTCTCCTGACAGCTAAGAGATGCTCTGATCTATAGATATAGCAATAAGCCATTAGGTGTCCTTTTAATGTTAGGTTCATTTAGCAGAACAATAGTATTGGGCTATCCCTTAGGGCCCACAACCTCGTCAGCCACAGGTTCTCAGCCTTTTTAACAGTGTCATATATGGATTCCATATCACAAAGTGGGCCTAAGATACACTTGTAGAGTGGTTGTTTACTTCCATATCATTTGTGCCACAATTGCATCATATCCTTTAAGGCCAGTTGTTGCAGGGTTCACAACCAAGTGAGCTTGAGAATTGCCTTTCTCCCCTACAGCGTACATAGCATCTTCCACCACCATGAAAGCTAGGTGGTAGGGATAAAGCTTCCAGGTAATACCAGTTTAATTTCTCCATGTTGTATGACTCAAGTATACCATATATTCAGCAAATGGTTTTGCCATCTACTTCTTAAGGATAGACATGAATGTTGGTAATAGCCTATAATTCCTCGGCTCTATGTGACCTCATTGGCCAACATGCCAATAAAGTATTCTATAGAGGATGAGGTAGGGGAATTATGAGTTCAGAGACCATCTTGAAAATTTTCTTCTATGTTACTGAAAATTTAGCAGAAACTTAAGAATAAAGTCCACACCACAGTTTTAAAATTATAACTCAGTATTTCACAGATTTTTTTTAGTTCACCATCATCGTTGATGAACACTAAATTCTGAAACCCTGTTTAGGGTCATTGGGCATAATGAATAAGTGTAATTTATTAACTAAAAATCTGAATAGCAACATTAAATATTATTTTTTCAAACTATAAATTTTTCCAAAGATTATATTTTATTAGTGGCTTTTCTCTGTTGATTATATTGTTCAGGAAATGAGTTTTTAGCCTTGACACTTTCAAAATGTTATGTTGGATTGCTTTGTGCATTATGGTGTTTGAATGATAGTAATGTCCCACTAACTGTGACAGCCAAAAATGTCTATAATAAAAGATTGACTGAATGATAATAATGTCCCACAAATTATGATAGCCAAATATGCTTAAAATAAAAGGTTGAAGTTTATTTTCTATCTCTTAATTCACTGTTATGTAGTGAAGATCTCCTTATTCCAAAACCTCTCTCTGATCCTCTCTAATAGAAAAAGTTAGCACTATGTCCTGCTTTCCAAGTTTCAGAAATACAATTTTAAAGACAATCAAGCTATTCCATTTTAATAACATACCTCTTTGTTGACACTGTTCTGCTGGGAATGCCATGTGTTTTTGAGTTAAAGAAACAAATATTTTTATTCTGACTGTTTCTAGCAATACATTGGTAAAGGCACTCCACATAAGGTAAACGTGAATAACTATAAATGTTGTAATAATTACTAAGACTTGGATCAGTGATAGGATTAAATAATACATTTGTTAAGAGTTTTGTATAAAGCTGCATGGCAGTGAATGGCCAATACATGCCACAGTTCCCCATATTATAGGTTCCTTTAAGCCAAGGTTCCTGATGATTGTGATATCATCTTATCCGAAATAAGAACATTTATGGAAATTGTCCTGATGTGGTAAAATAATGAGCAACCCTCCCTCAAAATTTTCCTTAAGAGAAGGTTATACAAGGAAAGCAGAAAGGGTTCTGGAAAAGACACATGTATTCTCTTGCCAGAATTGCTGACCATTGATCCAAATCTGCCAACACCTTGCAAAATCACTTTGGCAGTCAAATCTAATGAAGGCTCCCTGTGAAGTGTGCAAAACTGAGAACACCTCAACAGGGTTACCACCTTTGGGATCAGCTGAGACGGTTACTGACACTTGGTATCAGATCAACTTTTCCTGCTTGTCAACATTGCTTCCTTTACTGAGTCACACATGTTCTTAAGGGCACTTCCCGCAAAGCTCCTACATGTGCCTCTTCATCACAGTTGGTTTCCTGTGGAAATAGCCCTAAGACATCCTGTAAGAAAAGTTTGTTTTTAAGGTGGAGAGCGAGCCTGTTTCATACAGTAACAAGAACATATGTAAAGCTAGGTAGTTTATAAAGAAAAGGAAATAATTTGTGTTGTTCAGGAAAGTAGAAAAGTCAAGGTCAAGGGCATGTACCAGATGAGAGCCTTCTTATTCTGTCATTCCGTGATGGAAGGCAGAAGGGAGACTATCAGATAGCAAGAGTTTTAACTCACAACCTCAAGACTGATTATAATTTGAATTAAGTTTTCATGAAAGCAGACCCTTCGAGGCACAAATGGCTTCTGTTCAGCCTGACCTCACAGTCCTGTTGCAATGGGGATTAAGTTTCTGACACATGAATTTTAGATGGACAGTTTCAAACTACACCACAGACTATTAGAGAAAACTGTAGCAAAGAATTAGTTACCTTCTCATCTGAATCATATTCTACATTATCACTTATGTAGCCTGTGAGTTTAATAAGTCTACTGGGGATATTCAGCACTTTCTTGGAGCCAAATGATAAGGAGTATAGTTTTTAGGATTAACTTGGGAATAAATAGGAACATAAGAATAAAGATTAAAATATTTGCCAGCCTAGCTTCAGGAATGAACTGGAGACATGTGGGTGTTTTAAGCACATGGACTGGCATTAGAAAAAGGAAAAAATAAGGGTCCTCCAAGTTCCTTTCTTCTTTATTTTATTGAGGAACTGTCAGAGAGGATCTGTCAGAAGCACAGTTGAGTTGCAGAAACCTCAAGTTTCCAAATGTATGTTTGGACATTCTTGAAAACCACATTCTCCAGCATAGCCTTACAAAACATGTATGTCCTATAAAAGGAAAATGAGAGGTGTGGAGGAGGTAAATGAACCTCAATATGAGAGAAACAAAACACAAAGACCTGCATTACCCAAACTGACAAGTCTCCTTCTGTCCCCCAGAATAGTTGCTGAGACTTGTCCATGTACCCACATTTTTGTAAAGAAAGTCACTGATAACAATTTCCTATTATTGTTTTCCAATATGCTATGTTGAAATGTCTTACCAAGAACCCCAAGCATTATTATTGAAGACAATCCCCTATTATTAAGCTGGGAATAAAACTTAGTTTTAGGTTTCCAACTCCAAGTCCCAAGTGGGAACTAAATGTCACAGAACAAAATGTCATGCAATGAGATCGGATACTAAAGTATGTGACATTAACCAGATGCCTCCCTAACAATCACCACACAGCAAAACCCAGTCAAACAAATGAAGTGCCACACATCTCACGACTCAAGTGACACTCCCGGTTGTTATTTTGTGTGTTCATGTTTGCCAGTTTTTGTTCTAACGAACACAGCCTGGATGCCTCTGGAGAAACCAAGAATAAATTGTTAAATACCATTGCTTCTTTGAAAGATAATCGTTTCTACAGTCTGGAGGTTGAACCCAAAATCTTGGACAAGCTAAGAGAATATTCTGTCACTAAAATATTGCAAGATACCCCAAAATGCATAATAAGTAAATTCTAAGAAGAGCTCACTAAGGCAACTTACATTAACAATGAAATCTAGCTCCTCATTAAAACATGAACTAGAAAGAATGAGAATGGCCTAGTTAACTTGCATCACAGCTCCATCTTCCTTCCTTTTATATTGACCACTTTTACAACTGTTGAATAAATACAAATGGACACCAAAGAAGAGAACTCAGAAATATAAGCTAGGTTCAACTCAAAGGCTAAGAACCAAAGCCAAACAGAGTAAAGACCTAGAGTGCCAACCATTCTTGAACTATGGATACTATGCTTTGTTTTATTTTTGAGGGTTTTTAAATTTAATTTTAGTTTGAGAACTTCATACATGAACACTGCATCTATATCTTTTCCAGTCGTTTCTCCCCACTTGAACTCTTTTGTCTCCCCTCCTAAATCTATGGCCTCTTTTAAAATTATTATAACATGTATAAACATGTGACAATACATACATACATACATGAATATACAACCTACTGAGTCTATTTATGACATAGATCTAAGTATTAGTTCATGAATGGATTCCTCAGCATAAAAAAAAATCACAATCACATGGTCAATTGGAGAGAGTCAATAATGAATTAGAGGATAGGCATCATCTTTCATTTTTAATATCTACTTTAACACTATGGTAAAGTCATGGCCCAGAATGAAACAAAAGTTGAAAGCAGAAATGTTTATTAAGCTCAATGGAGATGCCTTAGCTTCATTGAGACAAAGGGAGTTGAGTGAGTGAGTCCAAGAAAATATTTCAGCAACCAAAATCTGTAAATAGAAGCAAGGATGCAAAAATGCATTGGAAATAAAAGAAAATTTAGATTAAAACAAGTGTTAGAGATAGTTGGCTGTGGACTGTACATAATAGTTTGACCCAAACAAACTAAAAATAATATATTTAATTCCTCTTACAGGTATAATCTCTCTTTTCCGGGAGTTTTAAAGCTTCTGGGAACCTGTAAATTTATGAAGTGGCATGTATAGGTTTAATATAGAAGAAGATGAAAACTTGAAGTGTTTTAAATTCTCAAATGTGTCTGAGTTTTTCTTCTCTGACCACACTTGGTGCTCAAGACATGACAATATATAACATCTTGGAGGGATGGATTAGATCCTTTTCTTACTGTTATAAAATAACCAATAGAGGCAACTTATGTTAAAGTTCATATTTTGGGTGACAGTTTTAGGGGATTTCCATCGAGAAAGACATAGAGGGAGAGCATGAAGCAGCTGCCACATCATGACAGCCCCTGGGGGGCTAAGAACAGAAACAGAGAGGAGGCTGGGTTCAAGCTGTCAAAGCCAGCCTCCATTTGAGCCTTCCTTGACCCATAAGGCTGCATCTCTTAAAGACTATGCAATATTCCCAAACAGTTCAGCCAGCTGTGGACCAGGTATTTAAACACCTGAGCCTACGTGGGGCATTTCAGATTTCGAGCCATAGCACAGAATATTTTTTTAATTCTGAATTTGGTGAGACATCTTAAAATATAAAAAATATCTATGCTTCTCTCTTCACTGTCCAGCTTTTTTTTTATTAGATGTGAATATACCTTCAGCACCCTTGGCATACAGAACATAAGAAATAGACCACCCAGTCACATTGGAGAGAAAACAGCAAAGATCTGCCTTCCTACGATTTGTGTAAACTTTATTTAAGGTCCATTTAATTAATCATTAAATTACATTACACTTTATGTAAATGTTACAGAGATTTACTTCTTCTCACTCAAACTGATACATAGAAAGGCTTTTCCTAAGTTTTTGTGAATGCTAAGGTAGGTAATAGCTTATACAAGCACCGTGTTCAGCTAAAGAGAAATTTTAGAATTTTAGCTTTTAAAAATATCTTCTATATACTCCCACACTTATTTTCAAAGCACATCCAGAATAGAAATGTTAATTTTTAACATCTTTCTCTTTTCATGTCATTATAACAATTTCACATCTTAAGTGGGATCAGGATGCATGATGTGAAATCCTCAAAGAACCAATACAAGTTTAAAAAAATTGCATCTTATTGTTGTAAGATATTTCTTTTGTAATTACTCCTAAAAGATTTAAAAAATAATTTTCATGTTTAGATTTTTGTGGAAGGGCTACGTACCACCCCCATATTTCCCCAGAGTGCTCTTGAGTAGGAGCAGCAGGAAATATTAGATAGAAGGATAGAGGGAGGAGATAAAGATAGAAAATACAGGATAGCCTAGAGAGGGCCTGGATCTAATCCATCGGGCCCGACTGTCTCTGCCCTAGGATATAGAAAGGAATGTCAAGGGGTGGAGCAAAAGACCTTCCTCCCACCCACCACCCACCACCCACCACCCACCACCCACCACCCACCACCCACCACTCACCACCCACCACCCACCACCCATCACCTACCACCCACCACCCACCACCCACAGCAGAGCTAAGTGCAGACCATCTTAGACACCTGCACTCAGGCCGGTGGTCTAATCATCCTCTCCATGCAGACCTGCTGGGTAGAGCCACTAGGAAACCCAAATTGGTTCCCACAGATGTTCTGCTCATTAGGAATTTACTTCCTTTTTTGTGGTGCAAAGTATAGGACTGATATTTATTCCTTTGAGTATAGATAGAAGATGGTATTCTTGTGTATTTCTACATTCAGTTTCATCCATGTAAAAAATAACATGTAACAGGGTGCTAGAGAAGTTCCCAGGAATCCACAAGGATGATCCCACCTTAAACTACTAGCAATAGTAGAGAGGGTGCCTGAACTGGCCTACTCCGGTGATCAGATTAGTGAATACCCTACCTGTCATCATAGAGCCAGGCACCAAAACTACACAGAGAAACTCTGTCTAAATAAAGAGAGAGAGAGAGAGAGAGAGAGAGAGAGAGAGAGAGAGAGAGAGAGAGAGAGAGAGAGAGAGTAAGGCAGACAGATGGGATGGCAAGCCACACTTCTTTCCTTTCAGATCTCCTCATATCTGGCTGACCAGAAGACACCAACCCCTGTGGGGAAGGATAGATCTTCTTCAGTTAATCCTTCCGGAAATACCTTCCCAGTCCTACTCAGAGGCATGTACCATTGTTGATAACAGATTCCAATCAAGCTGACAGTCTATACTAATAATCACTGTCAATTTCACTTCTTCATCACCAAAAAAACATTCTAAATGACCACGTTTATGTCTTTTATTTTTAATACATTTCATTTTTTATTATGAAATTTTTGCATACCAATCACAGATCAACCTCTTCCCTATTCCTGCCCTTCCAGTCCGCCCCCCCCCCGCCCCACAACCCCCAATTTCCTCCTACAAAAAGTTAAGCCCTCTCAGGGGGAGTCATCAGAGCCTGATACACTCAGTAGAGGTAAGTCCAAGCTCCTCCCCTTGCCTCAAGGCTGTGCAAGGTGTCGCACCATAGGCAGTGGGCTCCAAAAAGCCAGCTCATGCACTGGAGATGGATCCTGATCCCATGACAGGGGGCCCCCCAAGCAGATCAAGCCACACAATTGCCTCACTTATGCAGATGGCCTAGTCCAGTCCCATGGAGGCTTCACGGGTGTTAATCTAAATTTCATGAATTCCCACTAGCTTGGGCTGGTATTCAACTTCATATGGAAAAACAAAAAAAACAGGATAGCTAAAACAATCCTGTACAATAAAGCCACCTCTGGAAGCATCACCATCCCTGACGTCAAGCTCTGCTATAGAGATATAGTAATAAAAACAGCTTGGTATTGGCATAAAAACCGACATGTGTGCCAATGGAATTGAATTGAGATCCTGACATTAACCTACAAACCTATGAACATATGATTTTTGACAAAGAAGCCAAAAACTGTACAATGGAGAAAAGAAAGCATCTTCAACAAATGGTGCTGGCATAACTGGATGACAACATGCAGAAGATTGCAAATAGATCCATATCTATCACCATGCACAAAACTCAAGTCCAAGTGGATCAAAGACCTCTATATAAAATCATTTACCCTAAACTTGATGGAAAAGAAAGTAGGAAGTACTCTTGAATGCACTGGCACACAAGACTACTTCCTAAGTATAACACCAGTAGCACAGACACTGAGAGCAATAATTAATAAATGAGACCTCTTGAAACTGAGAAGCTTCTGTAAGGCAAATTTAATACATTTTAATTAAAATAGAACTATATAACTTTCTTCCTTCCCTTTCTTCCCTCCAGACATTCCTATGTACCTGTTCTGAACTCAACTTACCTTCTTTCTCTGAAAACTGTTTCCATTCACCTGGGTCTTCGCTGTCAACTGGCTACACTCATCAGTTTCAATACACAAAGGTCATTCATCACAATATCACAGTTTGCTTGTTTAATAAAAAACAATAATTATTGTTAATATTGCTTTATTACACCAGGAATAAACACACCAGAGAATTTTTGGTATCAAAAATAGCCTAATCAATGAAAGATGACAGGTAAAATATGTTGTAAGGGAAGGGATCAGATTCTTAATTGTGTCCTCAAAGATGACTTACTATTTTAAAACAAACGTTTATTTTAATGTACTTTAAAATTCATATACTGTTGTAAGAAATAATATGGAGAGATCTTGTGTACCTCCAACCTGATTTTCCCCAATGGCATCACCTTAAGAAGCAATTGTACGGCATCCAAGAACATAAAAATATCACCATGATATAAAATGTCTTCATAGTCACAAGAATCCCTTACACTGCCATAGCCAACTCAGCCCATGCCCAACTCACCCCATTATACCTGGAAACCACTAATTTCTTATCTACTTGTATAGTCTTGTCATTTCAAGAATACTACACAAATGAAGTGACGCAGCATGTAACCTATAGGGAGGAGAGAACAGAGGCAAAGAAAGAAAGGGAAGGGGGTTAAAAAGAAGGGAAAAAAGAAAAAAAGAGGAGGGACATCAAGGCAGAATGAGGAAAGTGGAAATAAGGCATAGGAATCCTCATTTTGAGATTTTTAATTGATGTGTTTGAAATGCACAGATTAATTAAAAGAATTAATTTTTTCAAACTAACTCCTTTCATTTAAATAAGCTTTTTAAACTTTTTCTTGTAGGCATGGATTTTATGTTCCTAAAGTTTTATCTACCAATTGCCTTGGCGAATTAGGTGAAGGATAAATTGCGAACTTGGGTGGCAATGTCTTTATTTTTGGTTGTATTCTTCACTCATGGAAGAAAGCAGCTGTTTTGGGGGAACATGCTCTTACTATTTTATTCACATATGAACATGTATTTATACTTGAGACTGTGTTTGCCCCCTGCTCATCTCCTGTGCTTGTGTGTTAAGCCACGTCCATGTTGATTCACCTGCAGCCACACAATTTCCATGGCTTTTCTCACCTCCTAGCAGAAGAGCATTTCAGGAGTTCCTGGTCCTGCCTCGTGTTACTTTCCCCCTGGATATCCTAAGTGCTAATTTTAGGTAAGCCAGTCATAAATTTACTGTTTTAAAAAAATTCTCACATGGGTTCATTTTTCCACACATCACTTAAAATCTAACACAGTCTGTGTTTATGTCTGAAATGTAAAGTCCATAAAGGCAGGTAGTTCTGTTGACTGTTATGTGGTTAGAGCTCATCCTGGCACAGTTATTGTCAAGCAAGTATTTGTTGAGTGGATGAGTAAGTACATTAAAAAAAAAAAAAAAGGAATGTTTGCCTTTCCCTAGTGATCGGAGACAGCTAGACCTTGCTGCGATACATTTTAACACAGAAAAGTCCAGAACATTTGAAAATACTCACATAGCTGAGAGCAAGATAAAGGTGAGAACCTAGGCCGACTCAGTCCTTTGACAACAAAGGATTCCACAGTGGCCTTCTTCTGCATTGCTATCTCAAGTGTGCTTTGTTATCTGAGATTCTTCTATCTTTTCAACCCAGCCGAAGTTTCACAAGCAGAAATCTTGTAACACAAAACATACAGAAACATTTTGTTCCCCCCAAATCAGGTCTAAATTACCCTAAGAGTAAGCTTTCCCTATAGGATTCCGGCATTTCCCCCTCCTGGCTCCAATCAGATCCCAAGGCCTAAAGGTGTTTCAAGCAAAAAAAGGAACAGGAAGGAAAAATTAACCAAACTCCCGAAGCTTCCAGAATGATTCGTTTCAAGTTGCATTTGAGTCTTGGTATGGATTAGTCATGAGAGGCGAAGGGGAAGGGTTATTATTCAATTCATTCTAAGCCCCAAGGTTTGAGGTATTTCTCTTTGTTTTACTTTCTTTGGGGGTTTCTTTCTTTGTTTAAATCTCTCCTGTTTCTTGCTGACAACTCATTTTTAACAATTTCTCCTTCTCGTGTATTTAGAGAATTTTAACGGGAGCCAGGACACGTTTAACATAATCAGGATGGTCCTAATTATAGAGGGGGACAGATGGTGATCTTTCCATAATACATGGGAAACTTGTAAGATTTCTTTTTAATTGAGCATGAAATATGTAACAGGTTTATTGCCACCTAGATAGAATGACAGATTTGAGAGTAAATATGCATGATGGCGTGTACACACACAGAGGATTTTAAACACCCCAAAAAACAAAAAATCAAAGACTTATAGGAAATGTTTTACATGTTACTTGTCTCATGGCCTTGGCCAGGAGTCTGATGGATCAACGAAAATCACAAGCATCTTTTACCTTTTAAAATAAGTGTCCTGTACCCTACTTAAAGTTACACAGTACATTTCCATAATTTATATCACAGGCCTATTAGAAGCCATCTCATTGTGAAAATAAAGGATATTGGAGTCCTGCTTCTTCATTCAAACCTGGCTTAGTCATTTCATAATTAAATTGAAGTTCAGTTGACATGGTAAAAGACTATGATCATAATTGTTATTTGTTCTTAACCTTTGAAACATTGTGTACAAGGTTCCCATCACAATTGTAGTCATATAGAAAATACATAATAAATGCAAAGCAAGTTGTACTTAGAATATATATCTGAAAGGTTGTAAAAATAATTCTGTTTTGAATGAAAAATTGATTTGTCCCCTAAAAATATCCAGAAACATATATATTGTAGGACGGTCAAGTTGGAAGGGGTCCCAAAGGTCAACTAGATCGAAAGACTTACTTTAGGAACAATACAACAGATAGCCTGCTCTAAACTCAAATCTAGTTTTATATACTAGTTATGGTTTGCTGAAGTCTATCAAAACAATTTCTAATTCTTGTCTCTGGTCATACAATTCATCCATGTATAAGAAAACAGTTGAAATCTGTGAATTCTAAAAAATTATTTGATGCTTTAAGAAGTGGAGGGAGAAGACATGCAGTTAAATTAAGAAATTATAGAAAAGGGTTATCCTATGTGGAGAAATCCTGTTGTGTTAAGTTCTGGGCCCTCAATTATCTTTCCACGAATGTCCATTTAAATGAATTTTGTTATTATTTACAGAAGAGTAAAATGGTACTATTACATGGACTTTGGGAGATACTTCTCATTCAAACTAGTATATTCACATCCCAGGCTCTTGACCATCTCATGATAAAAAATACATTTAGTAAACTTTAAAAGTCACCATAGTATTAATTAGTCTTAAAATCGTTCAACAATCCATCATTTGAAAACTCAAGGCAATTTCTTGACTATGATATCATATAAAATCAATAAACAAATCACATTTCTCTATCATACAATGACATGGATATACCTTCTTATTCAGAAAGGAAGACTTGAAGTTATAGTAAAGAAATATTGGACCAAAGCCCAGTAGGCAACTACCAAATCCTGTAAATTGATGTCCATTGCCTAGGGATTGAGTTCCAAGGGGCTACAATGGCTCAATACTGCCATCATTGCTGCTTACAACATACAGCTATATTTTAGGTTGATTCTACTCAGTTTATGCAGAGCTCATTGGCAGATGTCTCACATCCAATATCATGTGGTTCCCAAACAATCCAAGATTTACCATCATAGCTTCCCATAAGGGCCTCTCAGGTCCTCCTTGAAAGGAACGTAACCCTGTCACATATTTCTTGGCCTTGGGGGTTCTCTGAAAATATAGAGAATGAAATCATGACCCCTCAATCTTACATATTTCTTGTCTCTAAATCCAGTATTATGTGGATAAACACCACACAATTTAACTGCCAGCTTGGGATGAAGTTTGTCTTCAGAAACTATGGTTACAGCAGCTTCTATATACTGATACTGGTGAAAATATTCCCTGTTCTCTAGGAGCAGAATACCTCTCAGACCTTTTTCAAATTGGAGATTCAGGAGTGTAAGCCTTTGCTCTCAGACCACATTTCCTATTGTTCCAGTGCCATTAGAAGCTTCTTTTTAATGATTTTATTATCTTTAGCAACTACAAACTCTTTTCGGTATATGACTTAACTACAATCTTAAGATTTTTAAATGCTCTTTTCCTCTTCAAACTTCACATTTTAAATTTTCAATCTGTCCCATTTGGTGCTATTATCAATGTATATCTGCATAACAGTAATCAATAATAACTATTCCATAAATTCAATGTTTTGCTGTCTTGAAATTTTCTCCATCAGATGAACTATTCATTACTTTTAAATTTAGCCTCATTCAGATTCTCAGGACAATGACAGAACACAGCCAAATTTTTTTACCAAAATAGTTCATGAGTAGCCTTTAGACTAGTTGCAGATAGAGTTCTTACTCCGCTCTGACACTTCTTGAGTTGGGACTCTACTGTTTGCTTTTCTCTCAGTATTTTTATCTTCCAAGTTCCCGTTAGAGAGGCCCATTAATCTATTTCCAGCATTCAATGTCTTTTCCACTCACACTTCCAAATTATTCCACAAAATACTCCAAGGACATAAAAGACATGTGGTCACTTTATCACATGAGTACCTCACTTCTGGTACCAATTTATCTTCTAGTTTACTTTTTGTTGTTGTTATAAAATAACCTGACCAAACCCAACTTAGAGAGGAAAGAGTTCTTTTTGTCTTATGGTTCTAGAAAGATAAAATAAGTGATAATGGGGAGGCATGGAAATAGCTGATCCCTTTTTCATACACATACAGGAGGAAGAGACAGGGGACATGAAGAGAAGCTAATCCATAAAACCTCAAAACCACAAACAAACAAACAAAACCCTCAAAACCTGCCCCTACTGAGATATTTCCTCAAGCAAGGTTCTAGCTCATAAAGATTCTACAGTCTCTCCAAATAGCATCAACTGGAGATTAGATGTTCAAACACATGACCCTATGATGACCATTTCTCATAAAATCACCATAGTATACAACTTCTATTAGAAGGAAAAAGATGATGTTAAGAAAAAATTCATTTAGAGGCAAGTGGTTTAGTTAAAACAAACTACGTGCATGTTATTTTTAACATATCTTTCTCTTATCAATTGAACTGAATTTATAAAAATATTTTCTTTCAGTTAGAATAAATATTATTGACTTGCTTTTAAATTTTTAAAAACTATTCAATAAGCAAACTAACATTAAATTTACTGATCATTAAGATGTATGAATATATATTCACATGTATATTTACAGCATGTACATTGTAATTACTTACTCTATATCCATTCTAGAAGCATGATGAATGTTTTATTAAGTCAAATCTGCATTCCAACCATATTTTATTTATTCCAGGTTCCTGAATGTGCCTTTGTTTTGTCTGAAATTCTTTAAGTGTGCAAATTTCCTGACTTATGATTAGTTTGGATGTTTTGTGGATTCTACACATCAAAACTTCAATATAAATATTAAGCAATTGAGGTAGAATATTACAATTATTTCCCCTTCCCTTTTCCCCAAGATCGTATTTTATTTTGTCATCTAACACTAATTATTCTTTGAGTAGATAAAATTTATAAAAAACTACATTCTGCAACTAAGATTTTAAGTATGATCTTCATATTTTAACATTATCACAGAGTCTAGGACATCAGTGGATAGTTTTCTAATTAAAGACATATTAAAATCATGTCAATAGCAGAGTCATCCAAATCTTTTGTTTGTTCTTGACACCTTTAACATTTGGGAAGAATTATATTCTTACCAGTGCAACTTTTATATTTTAAAGGAAGTCTAATTTCATGAAATTTTATATAATACTAAATATGTGTGTTTTATATCTAAGAGGAGAATAGGTTTCACCACACTGTTCCAATCCAGGTAATATAAGCAAACAGTAACTTCCAAAAAAAGAACTTAAAAATAAAGTCAATACAATTATACAGCACCAAATTAAGTATTTTTACTAGTCCAAGTATGACCACATCAGTCTTTACAAACAAATGAATCGTCCCTTCTGAGGCCAAGGAGATCTTCTTGGGAAATGAGCCCTTCCTCTCCATAAAACTCAGTAGTAGAAACACAACTCTTCAATCTGGGGTAAAATGATAGATTCTGTAAGGTAACCATGCTCCTAGTTTCAGGGGGAAAAATGCTACTCAGAAATTGTCTTCAGGTTTATTTTAATGAAGCAATAGTTTCAATCTAATTTTAGCATTCTTCATTAAAAGATACTTTTTATAATTTCTAAAATTTAGTGTTTTGCCTACCATTACATAACACTACTAATTGATAATGGATGCATATTTATTGACTGATTTGATGCTATTTTTTAAAAAACAGATAAAATTATTTTAAAAGGCATTCTTTATTGTTTTATCCTATTTATATTAGTACAAGATACTCGAAAACATGTTTTGTTATCATTTGATCTTTAAATATATAAATCGCTGTTCATCAATACTGTTTAGAAAAAAGCCAAATCTTCTTCATGTTAAACAATACAATTTCTTTTTTAGTAAGTTTTACTCATAAAGAGTTTTAATTATTTCTTGCAGTCTTATTGGTTTGTCATATTTTATTTTTATTTTTGTATATTGTTAAGAAATTTTATAACTAACTTTTCCAAATAGCGAATATATTTTGGATCATTTATTGTGCACTGATAACTGGTAAGTAGTTCTGAAATCTCTCAACTATAAATCAACTAGTCATAATATTAACAAGTAGATCTGGGGGTGAAGAATTCAGCTTTATCTCACTAGCTAGATATATAATGAGGGACACTTGAGGCATTCAAATTTCACTGGACCCATCCCATTGGCAAGTTACAGTTCAATGGTGTCATTTTTATGACATTATGGTATGTGGAGACAAATATGACCAAAAATTAAGTGAGCCCACTATTTTGGTGGATACGAAAGTGAAATAAACCATGGGTAGTTGATACTGTATTTTATTCTTATTATTAGCCAACTTCTCCCTTGAGAGTTTCCCCAACCACTCCTATTGATGAATATGTCTATCTGATCTACTTCTACTAAAATCAGTGTGCGTAGCCCAACAGTAATGTGTTAAGGCTGAAATAATAAATTGAAAAATCTACATTTTTATCCAAGGCACCAGTTTTTTTTTAAACTTTGTCTTCATTCTTTTTTAATATTAGCAAGGGATAAGTGTAAGGAAGAAATACATAATTTTCTCTGTATGTCTTTGTCTCTGTCTCTGTCTCTCTCTTTGGGAAAGAGAGGGTGTGTGTGTGGGTCGGGGGGCATGGGTGTGGATGTGGTTCTTGAACACATCAGGAGTCCTGTCACTCTCTCTATCTTACATTTTTTGATATAGAGTCTCTCACGGAACATGAAACTCAGCTGTTTGGTTAGGTTGGAAGGCAAGAGAGCTGCCAAGGACCCACCTGTCTTCACCACTCTCCCCAATGATGGAGATATGGGCACATATGGCCATGCCCAGCTTTTACATGGATGCTGAAGATTTTAGCTCAGGTCTTTCTATTTTCACTGCAAGTGCCTTTTCTCACTGAGCCATCTCGCTAACCTAATTCTTTTTTTTTTTTCAATGTAACCATTTGTCTTAATGTGAAGAGAAATCATGAAGACAGGAGTTATACACAAGAGCTATGTATCAACCAGACCTCAGAGTAGAATTAGAAAGCCAACTACAATCTAAGCTCCACAGAAACTGAGACCTACTTTTTCCTATTCTCCTCTGTCCCCCTGGCCTAGGTGAGAGCTTCAAACTTTACAGCATCAATATCTGTTTCTACTGGACATTCATTTACCACAATAATTAAATGTATTGTATAGATGACAGCAAATTAGAAGAGGACCACTCATTTGACCTCAAGAGATCAAGAGGACTTCCAGGAACAAGCAAGACTCAAACGTGCAGCATAATTTTGATTCTTCCAGGGCTTCTGAAACTAATGATTTTTTTTAACCCATACACAATTCTTTCCAACAGTACTACTGGCTCTCAAATCTCATTTCATCTTAAATTCTGATTCTTTTTCAAGTAGCATTACCATAGTAATAGCTACTAATGTTTAAATAGTGTTCAACATATTTATTGATATGAAATATTTCTCATCACAATCTTCCTATACACCAACAATACTGGTACTCTCATTTACTAATTTGAGCTCCAGTATCATGTGTCATGTGATGAGAGCTGAAAATATAAACACGAATGAGTCATAGTTCACATCTCTATGACTGCACAGTTCACTGTGCTTGCACTATGATTGCATGGTGAGCAACAAGTAAAGGGGCACGCTTTTGTGGGAGTTGTTGCTTGCTTTTTATCACTGTGAACACCATGACTGACATGGAAAACTTAGAAGACTTTATCTTGGAGCACATTTTCAGAGGATTCATTCCATAGGTTTTTGGACAAAGGCACTTAGGAAGAACACCGCAGTTGAAGAAGGCTGTATCAATGGAAATTCTACTCGTTTGGGAAAGGAAATGAGGAGAAAGAGAGAGAGGGAGAGAGAGAGAGAGAGAGAGAGAGAGAGAGAGAGAGAGAGAGAGAGAGAGAGAGAGAGAGGCAGAGATATCGAGAGGGCAAAGAGAGAAGAACAGAGACAGAGAGGGTGGCAAGGGGACAAAAATACCGTATTTCCAAAGATGGACCAACCTCCCCTGCTCCCCTGCTATTGACCATTCTCCAACAAAGCTGAGAAAGCAAACAACTAACTTTTCAAACCTTTAGACTTCGGAGGCCACCCTTCAGTATACAAATCATATCTAGAACCCACTGCAGCCCAAGCTGAGGATCAAGCTTATGGAAGTGCTCTCTATAGCTCGCAAGGTAGGTTCTATCAGCACTTTAAACCTAAGCATTCTTTATTTACAGAGGCAGTTTATCTTCTTAAAGCAAGAAATTGCACTGGTGTAATCCACACTCCATTGTCTGATTACTGTATATTACAACATGGATTTCTGTAACTCTAACTCCATTAGTCTTTCTGTGGCACATGATGCTACCTAGTCTGTCAGGCCCAAATTTTCTTTCCCTCTGCCTCTAAGCTCTGGGAATCAGAAATGCATAATCTCCTAAACTTCAATATGGATGTTTTTATTTTTCTAATATCCTTAAAATTTCTTCTTATAGTCAACCAAATCTACAATTTGATATTGTGACCTCATGTGTTTTAACAAATAAAGAATGCCTATTGCATTGTAAAAGGTTTAGGACACAATTGAAGCTAATTCAAATAGCCTTTTGACTCGATATGAAAGACTTCTTGGAGTTTAAATACATCTCTGTTGGTCACATAAGAGCCTTTGCTATTGAGTAACAACATCAAAGAGGTCTTTTACTCTTCACATATACCAGGACAGTTTAAATATCTAAATTCAACTCTAAAATCCTACTAATGATTCACATGTATTTCTATTGGCTTTATGTGAGCTGAGATCACTGGATTGGATAGCAGGCCTTTAACAATGTCCTCGGCTAACTAGATCCCAAGATTTAAACTGTGAGTTCAAAACAACCTTGTAAAATCTAATACATGCCATTTATGTGTACTGTCCTGGCCCTAATTTTGTAAAATTCTTTTTCCAATGGCATCATTCATATAAAAGAAATGTGTTTGTTTTGTTTCTTTTTTCTCTTTTCCACATTTGTGGTAACTATTCACTCTTATTTATTAATATTAGAAAACCGAGAGTATCCTACTATCCTGAACAATGGTGTGGCTACTGTGGCTGGAAAAACATGAGATTTTACTTAAAAAGAGTTAGCCACCAAAGCAAATAAACTGGTTTTGAACTACACAAGCTGCCCAAGAAATGTTTCTGGGTTATTTGACCTTGTATTTCCTTTGGGTAAACAGAATTCCAAGACATGAATACCAACCATTGCTGACAACTGCTTAGATTTTGCCTACTGAATCCCCTTTCTCCTTGTTTCTGAGCTGAAACTTCTCTAGGAAACAGAACAATAGACTCATGAAATATACAAGGTCAAACTCTTCCTCCTTAGCTACATTTTCAAGCTCTTTTGACAGAACCAATAGGAGGGTACAGCTCCTTTTACTGACTTAGTATCCTTTTATATTGCAAATATTTTATTAATTTGATCTATCATTTTTCTCTGAAATCAAGAAGAAATAAAATTGGGCATGACATCAAAGCCCTAGATTAGAGCTGCAATAGTCTTAGTCCATGTGGCAACTGGCTTTCCACTGTATCTCCAGCAGATAGCAGAAAGATGAGGTAACTTTCATTGGAAATTCAAGAAGTGAATCTAAAAATTCTAAGTACTTCACCATCTATGGCTTTGAGTCTTTTGTTTCTTCTACACTGACTACTTCTTCGAAGAGATTTCTATGCAGTTTTCAAGTATTTTCCATCCTCATTATTTATTTATCTTGGTTCACTGCTTGAAATATACAAAATCATCATGATTTAAGAAGATTAATAACATAATATATAGGGAAATTTATTAAAAAATCAAGATATATCATTGTAAAATATATAATGGTCCTATAAAATGACCATTTTAACAGCAACTAGATAGTCAGTAATGTGACTAGTTTTCTCCTATAGTAATGGGGATAGAAGTAGAGGATGTTTTTACTTCGCTCATTGTGTTGATTTGAAAAATTACTTCCTTGTTTTGAGTGACTTGAGTACTTGTATGTACCTAGAAATAATTTCAATGTTTTATAGCTCTAACAATGATAATAGATAGATAGATAGATAGATAGATAGATAGATAGATAGATAGATAGGTAGGTAGGTAGGTAGATAGATAGGAGATGTGTAGAGATACATTTATCATGAAGGCATCTTGTGGAAAACACTTGGCAGTTTATGAATGTGGTCATACCAAATTGTATAGTACACAATTGCAAAATATAGCTTGAATTCATAAAGAATTATAAGTATCATATTATGTTTGTATACATATATATTAAAAGACACACTCTACTATGTTTCAAGTTGATAATTTTAACAATATATTTTAGTTAAAACTAAAAAAAAAAGTTGAATCACACCCAGACCACTGAATACTTGGCTTATTATCTGTTCATAAGTGTACCTCATGAATAATCTAGAAAGACAAGTATTTTTGTCAAATCAATGTTGACAAGTTAGGTGCTAAAAGATCTGAAGGTCTTTTTAACTGTTACACTTAACAGTACTGTTATGAACATCTTTAATTTTCTTTGTCTTCCCTATAATGCATTAGCTATGTGTTATTGAGTGATGAGATGCTATGATGCAAATCAGATGTATTCTCTGTCCATAAATTATTTTGAGTCCAACAAAGCTATTTCATCCCATTGTTGAAAGTAAGAATCCTCATCAACTTGTGTAACATACAGCAGCTAATGAACTCTGACTACATTGTGGGCTTCGAATTGAGATTGAAAGAGAATAAACTAGTTCAATAAAAATCCTACTCTACAGATAAACTATTCTCTTTAAATATCATTGAAAATCTTTTTTTTTTTTCAAGAAAAGGTTTCTCCGTGTAGTTTTGGTGCCTGTCCTGAATCTCCTTCTGTAGACCAGGCTGGCCTCGAACTCACAGAGATCTGCCTGGCTCTGCCTCACGAGTGCTGGGATTAAAGGCATGTGCCATCACTGCCCGGCATCATTGAAAATCTAAGTGAGGCTCTCAGCAAGTTTCTTAATCATATCCCATACAACAAAAACTAACTTAATTGAATTAATGAGTAAGTACTCTATACTTGCATTCCTTTTTAGGCTTTTAAGATGCAAGTGCTTTGCTATTTTATATAATTTCTGTGATTTTGCTAAATTCAATTCCAAGTCTAATATCTTTCTTTGTAGACTCTTCACAATCAATTAGGAACTACACTTACCTTTAGAGACTACTGACTCCTTTCTCTCAAATCTGTGTAAATTAATAAATCACTACCTCTTTATTTGGTGTGTTGCTCTGAATAGGGCCCATAGTTAAAGGTGGTAGTAAGAGGGACCCTTCTAGATGGGTGGTGGTGGCGCACGCCTTTAATCCCAGCATTCATGAGGCAGAGCCAGGCGGATCTCTGTGAGTTCGAGGCTAGCCTGGTCTATAGAGTGAGATCCAGGACAGGCACCAAAACTACACAGAGAAACCCTGTCTCAACAAACAAACAAACAAAAGTTACCTTTCCTACCCTTAGGAGTAGATAATTCAGATTTTTCACAATTAGGCATATGCTAAATACTTTTAAAATGCTAGCTGCTTTTGTGTGTTTATTTGTGTTGTTTTTTCTAGTTTTCTGCATCTAAAAGTTTCTTCTTGTTTCCTGTTTGTCAAGAGTTATTTTTTTAAACAGTTATTTTTACATTCATGAATCAATATCAAATTCTGTCAAATAAATGTTTAGCTCTATAAGTGATAGAATATAGTTTTTTCTCCTTTATTGGCTTCTTAAATTACATTGATTTGTGAACAATGAACCAGCCTTTCTCATGTCAGATTTTGCTGACTGTTTCCATAACACGTTAAACACTGCTGAATTTATTTAACAATGATTTACTAAAGGTTTTTGCGTCTATGTTCCTCTATGTTCATAAAATATGTATGGTTTATTTTCTTGTCCTTTCTCTGGTTTCATTAAAAGGATAATGCTGACTTGAATAAAATAAATCAAAAAATATCTGCTCTACTTCCATGTTCTTAATAAGTAAGTGTATGTTTTAAATATATTTTATGTGTACATGTGTTTGCCTGTATGTGGATCTATGCACCACATGTATGTAGTTCCTGTGGAGACCAGATAATGACATTGGTTCCCCTGGAACTAGAGTTACAGATGACTGTGAGCCACCATGTGAGTGCTGGACATCAATCCTTGCTCTTCTTGCAAGAACAGTCAGTGTTCTTAAGGGCTGAGCCATTTTGCAAGTGCATGTATTTAAGTACATTGACCAAAATTAAGCCTGATGTTATCAAATATTAGATTTTAATGTGGCAATTATACAGTGCTGTGGGAAAGTAAATCCATATGTCCATTCTGGAAAGCAATAGATATTACATTATATAAACTGATCAATTAGACCAACAGAGAATATTTTCATATGTTTTACCAGAATAGGTACATCAAAAATACAAGAATATTCAAAGCATTTAACATTACTACATAAGTGCAAAACAGTGAAACTGAAATATTTTTCAATGTTAGCCAAAAGTAAATGACTTAGAGAAATGCATGTTTGTAAATAAGCATGACCCAGAAGGCTACATTTACTATTCTTTTTTTTTGGTTTTTCGAGACAGGGTTTTTCTGTGTAGCTTTGCGCCTTTCCTGGGACTCACTTGGTAGTCCAGGCTGGCCTCGAACTCACAGAGATCCGCCTGGCTCTGCCTCCCGAGTGCTGGGATTAAAGGCATGCGCCACCACCGCCAGGCTACATTTACTATTCTAATTTTACAAAGTTCAATTACTTAATGATTCTCATGTAATAGAAAACTATTTTTATAACAAAGTAATGATATACACCATGAAGTCCATTGGATATGGGGAGAATAAGGGATGAGGGGTGGGCAAGAGAAGAAGAGATGGGCCCAGAGTGAATTTGGTTTAAGTGAAGACATTTTGTTATTTTGCTATATCATGTACAGGTTTTGTGTACATTTCCTTTGCCTTATACCAACTATATGATTTCTCATGTTTTAGAAATTAAAAAATGAGAGTTTATTCACAAAACTATCTACTATATAGGGATGTTCCAGTCAACAATGAACCACAGATAGAGTTGGAAAGTCTGTGTATGGCGAAGCTAAAAATTTTTCTACCACACAGTGATATTGTAATCACCATAGTATCATAACACAATGAGTTTGAGATAACGTTAGTACAAATAGCCTCACTAGTCTGACATTATATAATACACACTATTATATAGAGTATATCATATACATTTTAAATAATATTTTTATGAGATTATGATATAATGACATGATTTCCTTCCTTCAAACTCTCCCATGTACCTTCTCTGCTCACTTTGAAATTTATGACCTATTTTTCTTTAATTGTTATATATGTGTATGTATATATATAATATTACATGTTATATATACTTCTAATACATATTATATATGTATATAAATATTAGTAACTATATAAATAGAACCTACTCAGCTGCCTAAACATGACTGGAACAAGGATGACTAGGAGCATGGATGACAGAGAGCTCCAAGGCTTCAACCCTACACAAAAACTACAAATGCTGAGAGTAGGAAAAAAGAGTCTTCACCAGGGAAAAGCACACTAATCAGTTATCTAGTGCCAGTCTTGAAAACATACATACAGAATAAAAATTTTACAGATATATTTTTACTATCTAGGTATATGTTTCTTCCTGAGTGTGTGTGCACACATGTGTGAGTGCCTGAGAATGTCAGAAGAGGTTGTTGGATCCCTTAGAGCTAGAATTACAGATGTTTATGAGCTGACCAACATGGGTACTAGAAATCAAACTCTGGTCCTCATTGGGTGATTTTAATTAGTAACCCATCTCTCTAGCCCTGATAATACACATTTAATTTTTATTTTGTACTGTATTCTTCCTAGTTATAGCAAACTGTTAACTGTGCAAAAATATGCCATATCATATATCTCATGTTATCTCATCCATGGTTCACAATAAGATCATGTGGAGTGGTTGATCCTCTGAATCTAAATGTGTATGTATACTCAATGATATCCCCACAGTGATGAGCTCAACTAACAATGTCTTTCTTTAAACAAATCCTTTAGTCATGTGATTTATCATCCATCAGTGAGTAGAAATCTACTCCTCCTTAACGTTCATTTTATTCCTCCTCAAACTCCATTTTCAACAAAGTATAATTAAAAGCAGTATTATACAACTTGTATTATATATTGTATATGTGACATAACTTATTATGGATTGGTTGCCTTTTCTTTTTAGATGTACAATACAATCATTTTAATATGCATTTTTGAAAAAGACTTGATAAGATTAATAAGGGAGCTACCAGCAAGAAAACATTCAGTATAAGCTAGCTAGCATAAGAAAGGCCTGTGACATGTCTTGTTTGACTGAATGTTAATAGTTGTTTATGATTTAACAAGTAGCACTGTAGTCAGAAGAAAATTTGTCATCAATTATTGCTTTCAATCTTTATAATTTTACATACCCTTTAGGAAGACTGCCCATCTCACTCCCCACACTGAGGAAAGACTTGGGTATTTCATATAGGTGTTTGACCACTTCATTATAACTCCCTCCAGAACAAAACTCTGAAACTGTTTTTGCAGCAAGTTCTAGAATTATAGCCCAGCCGTCTTCACTTACAAGTTTCCCAGATGATTCTCTTAAAAATCTTGTATTTAGATACTTGTGTGTGTGTTTGTGTGTGCATGTGTAAAGATAATATAAAAAAAGGTTATTAATTTGAGAGTACAGGGACATGGAAAAGGACATGGGAAGAGCTGTAGAGAGGAAAGGGAAGGGATAAAGTGATGCCATTCTCTTTTGATTAAAAATGTATTTAAGCGGGGTGTGGTAGCACACACCTTTAAACCCAGATGCAGGCAGATCTCTGTGAGTTTCAGGACAGCAAGGGCTGTCACACAGAGAAACCTTGTCAAAAAAACAAAAAAAAATAATGTATTTAAAAAATAAGATAACATGGGACTAAATTAAACTCATTAATGAAACTGAAAAGTTGAAAAAAAAGTCAACATTAAATGCCCCACAGGTGTTGATAGTCACTTGTGAGTTGATTGTATTTTTCTTGTCTAAACTACCTAGAAATTTTACTTCAAAATCAATGAACATATAAAGGTGACAGTTTTCAATAGGTGATGGAATTCTTTTTTAAAATTTCTTTAAGAGTTTCATATATCTCTATAATACAGTCTAGTTAACACTCACCTCTTACCCTCTTTAAATCCCCTTCTCATATTCATCAGCTCCCATCTTCCCACTGCAAGGCACTTTCATGTGTTTGTGCTTTGTGATTGTCTTAACTTTGTGATCCATTGGTCTTAACCAGTATCATTCAAGTGGACTTGGGTGTAGTGCTATCCAGTGGAACATGGGTAATTCATTAGTAATTTTCAGTTGCCATTAATTCCCTTGGGTGGGTTTTGGCCCCTTGAGTTATTCCCAGATCTATGACTGGATGTTTAGGGACTCAATACTGTGAGGACTCCATGTGAAGAATTGCATCTTCCATGAGTTCATGAGTGTTGTGGGCTTGTCATGTGCATAGACAATATATTGCTAATCTTCTCTCCACCATGCAATGGTTTTTATTATTTCTGTCTCCTCTTCTGCAATGTTCTCTTAGCCTTGGAGGGTATGAGATATGTGTCCAGTTTAAGGCTGAAACTTCAACATTCACTTTTTCTTGTCCCACTGACCAGTCATGAGTCTCTACCTTACTCATCATTTTCTGTGGAGAGATGCTTCTTTCATCAAGGCTAAGAGCAGCACTAGTTTGTGGGTAATCAACAAAAAATATTTAGAAAGCAGATCCATAATGTGTCCATTTAGCAGAAGAGATCAGTAGGTTCACCTCTGTTGTCTATGATCTCCTCGAGTCACAGGCTTTTGACCAGGTCTGTGATCAAAGGGCATGAAGTGGTCATGAACTCCCTACTGTGTAGTAGACCACAGATCCAGTCACACCCATAACATATGTATCACAGACACATCTTATCTGGCAAGTCCATATTGTAGTGTACAAGGTCTAAATCTGGGAAAGGCTGATGTTTTATTTTTATTCAATTTCTTACTTAATAATTTGAGTTATTTATAAGAATATGCTGTATTACCAGGCGTTGGTGGCGCACGCCTTTAATCCCAGCACTCGGGAGGCAGAGCCAGGCGGATCTCTGTGAGTTCGAGGCCAGCCTGGACTACCAAGTGAGTCCCAGGAAAGGCGCAAAGCTACACAGAGAAACCCTGTCTCGAAAAAACCAAAAAAAAAAAAAAAAAAAAAAAAAAAAAAAAAAAAAAAAAAAAAGAATATGCTGTACGAAAATAATCTATTTTCAATAAAAACTATGTGAGTTCAGAACTAACTAGAATAAACTGATTAAATTATTGATACTATCCTTCAACATTCATTTTAACAGAGACTTATATACAAGTATACAGCCTTTTAAAAACTGACCGGTCTTTAATATATGCCCATTTATTACAGTAAAATGACTTAATCATAGTAATTCAACTTATGTATCAAGTAATCGATAAGCACTGGTTCAAGAGCTCCTGTCCATTTTTTTTTACCAAGTGCTCACATATTCATCATTAAATGTGATTAAATCATAGTTGAATGTAGACAAAGTTATTTCAAATACTTTAGAGCAGAAAACATAAATTCTACCACCAATCATACATAAGCTGAATTTATTCATAGGACATATATTCAGTGAGTAAGGATGTAATGTGGCCTTAGTTTTAGCACTTAAGCAGGGGAAGATGTTTAGTGGGCCATTATTTTCACAGCTCATCAGTCTGGCTAGCTTGGCCTTGTTTTCTTTATTAGGAACATTTTATCCACTCTGTAAAAATTGTTTTCCTCCTCATTTCTTTAAGAAGGGGTTGATGGTTAGATGCTGAGGTTTAATGAGTGTAAAAAATATTCTTGTTCACTGGAATTATAAGCTTTCCTTTGCAAGTCCTTGTTTTAGCTTCAGGAAACTTTGGCTCACACACTCCAGGAGAATATATTGCCACTGCTTTGGCTTTTATTCACTAAACAACCCCATTAATTATTGGCAACTAGACTTTACTTCCTTGAGACTTTGTGTGCACCTGGTTTGCAGACAGAATGTAGTAATGGAGGCTGAGGAAACAAACCCAGACCTCACTACAGGCTAGAATATTGGCTATTGGTAGCTAATTTTATATGTCTGTGGAAAACAGAGCATAGGACTTGGACCAGTTGAAGTTACTGTTCACTAGTTTTCTGTTTAATACTAATGTTCTTATACACAAATGCCAAACAAGAAAGCACATTTTCAAAAGGCTGGACAAATCAGCATTCAGTCGGAGTCCTAATCAAATATCTAAGAATTCATATGTTGGAATCAGCATAACTTAATGCCTTCTATCAGTTTTGAGACTTGTCACTGAATTTGACTATTAATAGTATAATATCCTTCTAGAAATAATTTGGCAAATAGTCTAAAGTCTCTTTTGAGGAAAAAAACAAACCTCTTTATATTCTGCTTTCCTAATTACCATATAAATATATATATGAATATATATGAATTTGATCCATAGTACCACATAAAAATTGATGTGGAGGTGTTCACGTATGATCCCAGCCCTCAGGAGGTGGAATTAAGAAGAGCATAAATCCAAAGTCATTCTCAGCTTCATAGAGGGCTTAAGGAAATGACCCTGAACTACATGAGACACAATTCCAAAAGCACTATAAAAAAGAAGATGAAATAAATCTTGAAAGTGTCTTCACTGCATATGGATGAGCTGTATGTCTACAATGTTGCAATAAATATTTGGGAGAAATCAAAGTCTCCATGTCCATGGTGTTTTTTTTTTTTGTTGTTGTTGTTGGTTTTGTTGTTGTTGTTTTTTCCTGTCAGTAAGTTTTACTATATTCAAGAGAAATCCTGACAGGGGAGTGGCTAATACTGGGGCCTTTCCTGAGTCTAAGTTGCATGAGATCACTTCACTAACATCTCCAGGTAAAGGCAGCAGCTACAGTGTTGTGAACAGTTGCCAAGCCAGGCTTACCATGTGATGAGAGGCAAACTGGCAGAAACAGTAAAGGCCAAGTGCATCCCTCCACTTGAACTCAGGGTTAGCTCTGGGGTAAAGATGTAGAGATGGGAGGAAAAGTGTGCACATTAAAGTTGATGACCACAGAGTACTTTTGAGTACAGTTTTTAAATCACTACAATTATTTAAGAATTCCAATTTACAACACAAAGGATGAGATAAATCTTCCCGAACATACTTTTAGAGTCTCTATATGGTACCCAAGGGAACCGTTAGACTACTTCCATAATAATAAAACATAATTTGTCCCAAATTTATTTTACCTTTTGTAATATCATAAATAAAAAGGGAGTGACAGTTCCTAAAATGATTGATATTGTGGGTGGGGTTAGGGAAAATGATAGAGATGGTTGAAGCCAAAAGCAAAGTAAAAATTTTTTTAATATATCTATTGTAGACAGAACTACTTTGTTCTTAGGCCAAATAGTTTAATTCAAAGAAAAGATCTAAAATTACTTTATTTTTTTTCACCTACGTTCACTGTATAAACAATGGTAAGAATGCTGCTTTGTTACAAAAATGAAATCTATAGCATTTCCTCCAGTATTGGGTTCAATGCTTAAGAAATAATTAGAAATTTTTCTTACAAAGGACAGACTTTAATAGGAATGTCACAAGATTTTTGCTAACTTTATCTTTCAATCGTAGCCCTCGTGGCAATTATTCCCAGCCCAAACTGTGGTTTCCTGCACAAAATTATAGCCTTAAGCACAGCGGCCTCATGTTTACTACAGTCTCAGAACAATAAAAAATCAACAGCAGGAGAAAATATGTTTTATGCATTTAGTTAAGTTGACACAGAACTGGAAAATATCAACGAGTGGCATTTCAAATAGAGTTATCCTAGTTTTGTCCCTACAACTTGAGAATCGACAACCTGATTAGAGATTACTATTGGGCATAGGTGTTGAAAGGTAAAAATAGTGACTTATATGAGTATTCAAGATCTTCAAATAATAATTTATGTACTATTATTGAAATTCCTTCTTCTCTTCCATTTATATAATTATCTCTAAAATATTTAACTTAAGCTGTTTTCAAATGCAAAATCAAGGGAAAGTGATTTCATCCAAGACAAATACAAAATAATTTAAACATGGGTAAACCTAATTTTCTTAGTAAGTTTGACTTAGGACTTCTATTTGTTTAACATGATGCAGATCCAAGAGCTGCCCGTGCATGCTGGAGTTCCACCAGTGCATTAGATGTACATAGTCCTACTTAGCTGCTTAAGGAAACAGAGTCCTTGTCTCAGTTTCTGTGGGGCAGGCGTCCATGGCCAGCCTTGCTAAATGGTTCTAGCTGAAGTCCTTTCGCAGCCTGGACTTGGAGAAGGCAGCTAGAGATGCAGGGTGTTTGTTTGTTTTGTTTTTCTTTTAGTCTAAGTTACCAACCAGTTCTGCCCCCAGAACTGCTCACAGCCAATAAAAATAATACATGCCTCTTACTTTGAAAAGGAGCTCAAATGCAAATGACCATATTTACGTGAGATCCAAGGACATCAACTTTTCTGTATGTATTTTATTACAGCTAATTTCTCTTAGATATCATTCAATAATAGACCCTCCATTGTCATTGATTATTAGGTTTCCCTGTAAACATGACAACTCTAACCTGTTCCCAAATACCCAAAAGCAGCTTCCCAAATAATTGACTGAGAGGCTTAATATAAATTATAAATGCTCAGCCAATAGCGCAGGCTTATTACTAAGTAGCTCTTACACTTAAATTAACCCATAATTCTTATCTATGTTTAGCCATGTGGCTTTAGACCTTTTCTCAATAACGCATTCAAATTTTGCTTCCTCTGTGTCTGTCTGGCTACTCCTGGCCCCTCCCTTCTTCCCCCTCCCAGCATTCTCAGTCAGGCTTTCCTGCCTAACTTCCTGCCCAGCTGCTGGCCTGTCAGCTTTTTACTAACCAATGAGAGTAATACATATTCATAGTGTAGCAAAGGATTGTTCCACAGCAGGAGATGGCTCGGTGAATAAAGGGCTCACTACACTTGCGAGGATCTGAGTTTGAATCCCCAGAACAGACATAAAAGCCTGGCAGGAATGGTTGGCAATCTAATCCTGGCACACAGTAAGTAGGCAGAAAAAATGCCATGGATGCTGGCTATCTAACCTAGCTAGAATTGACCAGCTCCACATCCAGTGAGAGACCCTAACTCAATAAATCAATATATATATATATTGGAGAACTATAATCTATAATGTGAGCTTAGTTCTATAGAAATAGAACCTCTGCCACAAGTACCAAATATACACATCACATGCGATAAAGATGATAAAGACCTATGCACAAAAGGTGCTTTTGTAGTTTCTCTGAGTCCTACTAAATGGTTGACTGATGGACGATGGATTGACTGGTTTTTTTCCAGATGTCTTTTTTAGGAAAGAAAAAAAATTGTAAGAAGTCCAGAATGTCAATGCCTCTTCATTGAATCAAACAATATTCTACGACCTGTAGAACATAAAGATAAGAAACACAAGAAATGGTGAGGTTAAATATTTTATTTTTCTAAGGCCTACCCATGGTGACAGATATCCAGGAATACATAGCCTTAAATTACGGATTCCTATTAAGGAGATAGATTGAATTCCAGCCACAAGCTTACAAAAAGAAAAATAAATAAATAAGAGTCTGAAAAAAGAATGGACTGAAGGTGAGAGAAAATACAGCAGGTCCATAATAAGGAATCAATGTATTATCTTGTAGGTGAGAGGAAAGCAAAAGGAAAATCGAAAGTATAGAAGAAGAAACAAAGCAAACAGAAGAGTTACATTCAAATTTTACTCCAGGTAGCAGAATACTGGGAAGCATGAGACAGAGTCTCCTCCACGCACTGGACATCACAGAAGAGGAAAAGAAAGACCCATGAGATTATAGCTGGCCTAGGAGTTGGAAGTAGGGAATGGAGCCTGAAGTGAGTCCAGAATTTTATCAGGATGGATGAGCCTGCAAAAGAAGGGCATTTGGCAGGCATTGAAGAAATTGGTAGGTCCTAAAGGGAGTGGGAGGTAAAAGGTAACACAGACTAGGGAGTAACAAATGGCATCAAGTGTGAGCAATGGAGGTAAGAAGGTGGAAGAAAACAATGCAGATGAGCCATAAAGATCATAGCCTAGGAAATTGCCTTGCATTTCACATACTAATGGCAAGGCCTGTTACTGAATTCACCTTAGCAGCACAGACCTGCTCAGCATCAGATCACCAGCTAATTGAGAAAATATGAATTGCATATTAACAAGTCAAGACGACAAACAATATGGGAACCATGAGGTCATGACTGTTGAAACCCTGAAAGATCCAAACATGAGGTTATGTTTGCATGTGTAGTGTATGACTAGTCACTCTTTAGAATCTACGTTGCCAATTTATTTTGATTTCTTACTTTCCTGAAATTTGAAAGTTAGAAGGGGAAAATAGTAGTTTGGTGCTACCTCTGGGCATATGTAGTAGAAGGTAAATGATTATGAATGTGTGAGGGGGTTAGTAGGGAGCAATCAGGATGTGGTTCAAATGTAGAGGTGGAATAAGCTGGGAGCCAAGCAGCTCTTCCGATCTGTGGTTGTGCTGACCACATTAGAAGGGTAGCTTACAAAAACAGGGCATTTTTAATCTTTCAAAGTACTTCCACATATTTCCCACAATCCATCTCCAACTCTTGATGCAGTTATGCTGGAATAAGTTGGACAGGTACAGTATCTATTTCTCCAGAGAAACAGACTCAAAAAGGACACAAGACTTGTGGGAGTAACAGAAAGATGGCACAGAGGTGGCTTATCTCCAGATAGACATCTGTCTCTCCTAGACCAGTGTGCTTCTGGAATGTGAGTGCCAGTCACACAGAATACTAAGTGAACTATATATACAGGCTGCTGTGAAACATCAAGGACTGCGAGGGTCTGCCTTTCCATAACCCTTAGTGTTCCTGGTTTATGATTTCTTAAGCAGATTACATATAATGACTATTTTTTTCATTTTCATTTTAATGTGTGATATATGTGTGTGCATGTTCTTGTGTGTGCATGTGGAGGTCAAAGATTGTCTCTGGGTGTTATCCTCTGTCACTCTACACTTTATTTCTGTTATTGAGACAATACCTCTCACTGAACCTGGAGTTCACAGGCTGTCTAGGCTGACTGGCCAGAAATCCCCCAAAATTCTCCTCTCTCAACACCTCTTTGCCTCTTAGTGTTAATGTTACAAGTGCATGTACCTAGCGCTAACTTGACAAGTACATACATATGTGTCCCTGCTCAGTTTTTTTTAATACATGGATGTTGTGGAAAATAATTCAGGTTTTCATGATTACACAGCAAGTGATCTTTCCAGGGAACCATTCCTTCAGGCCTTAATTCTATAGTATCCCAAGTCAATGACTGTACACTGCTTGTGTTTTTATACATAGATTCAAGAGTCCTGGAAGACATGGTCCTATACAACTGAAGTTTTAATTTTAAAACTTGATGAGTGATTTAGGTTAAAATGAGTTGGATTATAATTTTAGCTTAAGGTTTTAATTTTAAAGCTATAGCCATACATTTTTGCCCATTAAGAAGCTATCACACCTATTATGCATGCTTTTGAAAAGTTAAAGTGAGTTTTTTTTTCATTGAAGTGGCATTGACTCTAAATCCACCCTAACTTACAATAAGAGAACTGTTTAAACAATACTGAAAAAATTTTCAGACTTCTGTCCTTCATCTTTTGATCTTCAGACTTTTTCTTCTCTTGTTCCTAAAGTATAAAATATGGTAACACTCCATAATGTCATGGGATCTCAGTTACACCCATATTTGTTTAAAATAACATCACTTACAAATTTCAGTCCCTATTGTCTTTGATCTTTCTAGATATCTATGTTTCTTAAAGAATTTATTGTCAGGTGTAGTTTTCCTTAACAGACACCTTTTAAACGTCTATACAGAGATAAGGGGAAGTGTTCAAGATATAAAAACTGTTTCAAGAACTAGACTTTGAAGGAAGAAAAACTCAGAACAGCAGAATGACAATTAAGTAGACAGCAACCCCATTGCAGAGGTGAGTTTTTCAGTGAGCACATGAAGCGGGCTAAGATAACAACATTGACAGGTGTTAGGGATGGGGGGCCATGCTGATCTTGCAGTGGTCTGTGGGAATTTGATAATCCAGCAAATTATCTACTGCATTTTCCACTTCCTGATCTAAAGGGCAGGTTAAGAGCAGTAATGATGCCCACAATTTTCTTTTTTCCCCCAGAGACAATTAGTACCAACTACACATTTAATAACTGAAAATAATGTGACTATTATCAACCTTGGAATAACTTTGTCACACCCTGAATTCTATTCAGCAAAATTCTTCCCTGTCTTTCTACTTTGCTTTAATAAAGAAGACTCTGGCTTCCAGGTTTCTAAAGTAGATATCATTTCATCTCCACGGTAGCCCACATGTACTCCTCAAATAAAAGCAAACGATAATGGCTAATGGTGTAGAATTCTAAGGGATTCTGAATTCTCTATCAGCTTCATCCACATCTGTTTTTCTCTTGTCAGGCTCTTTAATATGAGCAAGTCAATAGCCTCACAACAGAGATCTGTTTACAATGTTCTTAGAGTCATAGTAATTTTTTTCAAAATACCTCCTGAACAAAAAAAAAATTACCTAGCAGTTGTATTCATTAAGGGCCTATTTCCAACTTCTTGTATGTACTTATAGCCTCACAATTCACTGCCTGTTGAGCACAGCATTACTCTAAATTGTAGATTAATGAGACTCTGATACCTTCCCTCCTGTTCTTAAATACCTTTGTTCTTTACCATAAAAACTATGCTCCATAGATATATATGGTGTAATTGGGCTTTGGGATATAGCCTGGTGGCAAAAACTAGCACGAGTGAGGCCCTATATTCAATTCCAAGCACCTGGGGATAAAAAGAGAAAAAATAAATAAATAAAAATAAAAAAGATACAATGTGATCTACTGAAAAGTAGGATGGTATGCTGAAACTTTTAGTAGGCATAGTTCTTGACCAAATATATTGGTCCTTTGCATCAATTTGTGAACAATGATTCTAACTCCAAAATTTGAAGCCCAGTACTCAAATTTCTAGACCCTGCTGATGAACACTGTAACTATTTATTATTGAGAGAAGTCTCTTAAATATTGTGAGGTTTGATTTCTTCATTTTAAATGTAGAAATGATCAATTGGCGTGCTCTTCCCCAGGGAAGACTGAATCCCCCACTCTCAGCATCCTCAGTTGTCTGTTATTCCTTGAGTATGGTTGATTCCTCATGGCTTTTCCCCTGTCCACTTGACATGTCTATTATTGTCCTTGTTCAGCTTATGCTTAGGAGTCATGTTGATGAGACTCTGTGGGTATGGCTTGTGCCATTACTAGAAGACACTATTGCACAGCAAACTCTCTGATTCTTCTGCTCTTACAATATTTCTACCACCTCTTCTGCAGTTTCTCCTGAACTCTAAGTGCAGGAGATGCTTTGTAGATGTATCCATCAAGACTTGGCTCTCAAGTTGAACAGGTTTTATTTAGAAATATATATGCATGTATTATACATATATATGTAAAAAATAATTAATGTGAAATAAGCCATGAAGTTTAAAGAGAACAAAGAGCAATTATATGGGAGGGTTTGGAGGGAGAAAAAAGAAGGAGAAAATTATGTAAGTATATCAACAATTTCAATAATCAAAAAGGAAAAATAGAAATGATCCATTTTGGGCTTTAAAAAAATGGAGCACAGTACACCATTTGTAGAAAACACTATGATGATGTATTAAGATGTATCTGAAAGTATGATTGTCTACTATGGTGAATTTCAAAGCTTGGTTGCGTTATGGAATTCTTTCTGTAATCTCTTCTGAAATGTCACAAAGAAGCAAAAACAGATTAAACAGGGGTATTGGAGTCAAAGGCCTTAGGCTGACCTCAGACCTTTATCTGCTCTGTCTATTCCCACTTTTTCCAAGCACTATATAGACTCTCTGTATTCCTTAGGGTGTCTTGCAAGTTGGCTTCCCACAGGGCTTATCTTGTAGTTATTGTATGAAAATCCAGCATATTCTGCCCACTCTGCCTCCTAGACCCATCTTCTGAAGTTCTCTTTTCCGCCCCACATGATTGCCTATCTTTCAAGGTTTCCATGTTGCCACAAGGACCTCTGCTTCTCCTCCATTCCCACTCTGGCCACATAGGTACTCTGACATCCTCTGATTTCCGTTTTAGAACTGCTGCAGGTATCCTAGAGTGTCCTTTCAAGCTCTTCTTTACTACAGATGATTTTCTATAATACATTTCCCACATTGAATAGCTCTTATTGGTTTTTTTTTTTTTTTTTGGTTTTTCGAGACAGGGTTTCTCTGTGTAGCTTTGCGCCTTTCCTGGAGCTCACTTGGTAGCCCAGGCTGGCCTCGAACTCACAGAGATCCGCCTGGCTCTGCCTCCCGAGTGCTGGGATTAAAGGCGTGCGCCACCAACGCCCGGCGTTATTGGTTTTTTTTTTTTTTTTTTTTTTTTTTTTTTTTTTTTTTTTTTTTTTTTTTTTTTTTTTTTTTTATATGCCTTCACCATGATTGATACTAAGATGTTAATGAACTACAGCCCTGCCTCTGATTCCCAGATTTCCTGACATGGCTGTCATCAGGCACATCTTCAAAACCAGGAAAGCACACTCCTCGATCTGTGTCTACATAGTTGTGTGACCTTGGGCAAGTCACAGAATGCCTCTCCTTACTCCCAGAGAGGACTTGCCTTTGTTTTTCATGATCAGTGAAAAACACTGTGGACAATCTAAAGTTTCAAGCTGTCCTTTTATTTTTATCTTGAGCTTTTATGTATTTTGATGAATTAGATAGGAAGCTTAGAAATCGCTATAGGCTCAGATAACAAGCTCCCCAGAGATTAAACATACACGTCTCTTTTATTCTCCACTGCCAAAGCCTAGCCTCAAAGATAGGAACTTCAAACTCTTCTTTTAAACAATAAAAGTAAACGAGGATCAACAGGCTTGACTATTTGTAAGAAAGTTACAGCAGATCTTAGATATATATATAGCTGAATTCTCGCTGTTTCTGTTTGGACCTGGATGTTTATGTTAAACAGCCCACACTGTTACTCTACTCATTCCTTCTTGTTTTGTGGTTTCAGCACTTCCACGGTGGTTTTGGACCATCGTAATCCAAATTTTAGGTTCATGTACTCAGGGATAATTATATTTGGTTGCAAGGAGGATGCATACATATGACAGGAGAGAATTAGACAATTATGGTTTGAGAATTGCTATTTCAAATAGTAAAGCAAAGTCTTAGAAGTTTATATAGATATTACAAATATATAGTGTGTAACATATATGTCAGATTTGGGTATTCTAAATTAAAACATTTAGGTTTCACATTGTAAGCTGCTGAAAAAATTGACTTTATCTGGTGGAAAATAGTCAATGTCATTTCTGCATATAATTTGATCCATGATGGAGAGTATTAATTAAATAAATTACCATAATATGCAATGCATTGCATCATGATTGCCTTTTTACTTCTTAGTCTGACCTATTGGACTATTACATGTTTGGAGAGGAGCAAGATTGAAACCTTTTCATCATGCATTCGCAGTGTTGGCACAGTGCCTGGCATATGGGAAATTTCAAAACACATGAGATGAATTAATGAATAACTTCTAGACAGGATGTAAAACAACTGATGTCCTCAGCACAACAATGGTGTCTTCTGAGACCTCAAATTGTGTGTGTATGTGTGTGTGTGTTTCTATTATGTGCATGTAGATATATGTGCCCAGGAAGGCTTGGCAATCTGTACGGTCTGTTTTTGTTATTTATGTGTATATGGTTTCAGAGAGGACCACCTATGTTAGATAATTAAGGGCATCATCCATGGGAGAAGCTATTTCTCCCTCTTCCAGTAGTCATTAGTTGCCTGTAATTCTTTATCTAGGGATGTGGCCTTTTGTATTTTCCCCCCTTCCAGAGTAGCATGCCTACTAATATTGTCTTTGTTCAGGTCTTGTTCAGGCATTATTTCTAGGAAAGACTGCTTCAAAGAAGATTTCCTGGTATTCTGGCTTTTACAATCATTCGTCAATGTCTTAAATCTCTTCAGTGATGTTTCCTAAGCCATGGATATAAGAACTGTGATATAGATGTATCTTTTGTGACTTGGATCCATTGCTTTTTGTATTTTGTCTTGTAATGGTTTTCTGTGATGATCTCCATCCTCTGTAAAGAGAGGTTTCTTCAGTGAGGTGTGGGAGCTACACTTCTTTCTGGCTATAAGGATAAGGTTTAGAATGCAGTTAGGAATGATGCTGGTGTAGGAAACTGAGGGAACTAGACCATCTCCTAAGATCCAGGACCTCACTAATTCTAGTGAGTTGGCTGGATTTCTAGTGCCAGGCATGATCTTCCTTATGCCAAAATGGGCCTTAGTTAGATAACTGATGCCCAGCACCAACTTGTGAGTGGCACTTATTGCACTCTTACAGATATCTTGCCATGATCATCATTGCTGTGATTCATAGGTGTTGAAGTTGGGCAACACTTTCAAATGCTTCCTTGCCTTTATCCCCTTTATCCCATTATTTTCCTCTTTCCCCCTCATGTCCCCTACCGGATGCCCACTACGGTCCCTTTCTTCTTTCCTGGTTTCTCTGGTTACTCCCTGTTGCATCCTCACAACTTACACAGTATTTTCTGGTCCCATGGAAGCTAGACCACAGGAAGGAGATTTTCAGGTTAGATTCAATTGAATAGAATAATCAAAGTCTTGTGTCCTAAATGTGCAGTGTCTTCAGCAATAGAGGCTTATTTGCCTTCAACCTCTTCCAGGAAATCAAGGGCAGCAGCAGTAGTCTACATCATTTAGGGAGTCACTTGGGCTACTCTGACCAAAGAACCATAATTGTGCATGCTACTGGAGTTTCTCTTAGCCTATTGTTCTTGTGAAGAGGACTTTCAGCAAAAGTGTTATAAAGTCCTTTAAGATACACACACACACACACACACACACACACACACACACACACACACACACACAGTTATTTATATGATATATAATTTTAAGTAAATATAAAACAATATGATTCCTTGAAGCTTTGTCCAACAAGCTTTGCTATTTTTCTCTCCTCCCTTCTTCTTTCTTCATCTGTATTGAACCCCTCTCCTCCTCCCTGATGTTTTATTTCTTGCCTTATATCACCTTTATCCCATTATTTTCCTCTTTCCCCCTCATGTCCCCTACCGGATGCCCACTACGGTCCCTTTCTTCTTTCCTGGTTTCTCTGGTTACTCCCTGTTGCATCCTCACATCTGAAGATTTGGAGCTAGCAACCATAGATGAGAGAGAACCATGTTCCATTTGTCTTTCGGAATCTGGGTGACCTCACTCAATATAATCTTTCCTGGGTTCATCCATTTTTCATAAAATTGCATGATTTAATTTTTCTTTAGAGCTGGATAATATTTCACTGTGTATAAGTACCACATTTTCATCACACACCCATCTGTAGAAGGATATTTAGATTTTCCCCCATTCCTGGCTACTGTGACTAGAGTGTCAATGGACGTTGCTGAGCAAGTATCTGTGGACTAGGTTGTAGAGTCTTTTGGCACAAGGTAAGGAGTGGCATACCTGGGTCATACGGTCGATTTTTCTTTCTTTTAGTTTTTGAGGATTCTTCATACTGCTTTCCAGAGTGGCTATGCTAATTTGCATGCCCACCAGTAGTGAATGAGGAGTCTTCTTTGCCTACAGCCTTCCCAGCATTTGTTGTCAGCTGTTTATCTTAGCCATTTCGACAGAAGTATTGTGAAATTTCAAAGTTGCTTTAGTTTGAATTCCTCTACCTGTTAAAATGATGAATACTCTCATGACCTCACTGCTGGCTCACCTATGCTCTCCTCTTTGGGGTAGGGAGGATCTCTACTGTGCTACCCAGGTGAGGTGCAGGGCCTGCTTTCCAGCGTGCCGCAGATGGTAAGGAGGAGGTGGTCAGGGGCAAGGGGCGGGAGGGGGGCATCATTGGGAGTGAGAATGGGATAGCTGCACCCACTCCTCTCATCTGCCATGTGGTGGTGAGGGCTAGAGAAAGATACCTTCACCATCCCCTTTCTCTGGCACCTGCAGTGGGCAAGGGAGCTGATCCTCCCCATTATCAGCTATAGCTTTTGAGAAAGTGGGCATTGCAGCTCACCTGGGCAGCACATAGAGCTGACCCCATCATTGAGCGAATGTGAGCATGGGAAATCTGGTACTGCCCCTCATCTGCGATATGGTGGAGTGGGCCCCTCTCTACCTGTGGCAGTTGGGAGAGCTGACCCTCACGTCAAAAGAGCGGGAGAGTTGTCCCTGCTCCTCACCAGCAGCAGCGCTCAGGAAAGGAGCCCCTGTACCTCATCTGTACATCACAGTAGAGCTGGCCCTGGTACTGTAGGTGCCAAGTGAGCTGGCTTTCATGGGCCTGGAAGCAAGAGAACAGATCCTGCCCCCTGCCCCTTACTGCATAGGGTGAGCTAGCCAGGTGGTGCTAGAGAGCTCACCCTAGTGGTGAGGACGAGGGCTGGTGGGATGACCAACCCTACAATTACCCAAGTCCAGAACAGGGTTATGAGTTGGCTCATCCCGACATCCACCCCATCTATGATCTGCTGGAGCACATAAAGGGATAGGCCCTTTAGAAAAGAAAAAGTTGTAGAATCTCCACAACACAGGGCAACAACAAGATGTCCAAGAGGAGTCCCAGTGAGGACCGAGTATCGATAGTGTGACAGAAACCAGAGCCTCGAAACAGAACAATGACTCTTTGCACTGAATACTTACAAGTAAAGATAGATGGACCAAAGGGTTTACTATGTGAAGCACTGTGTGTCACACTGCAGCTGCCACAACAGATTTTTCTTTCCTTTTTTTTTCTCTCTTTTTTCTTCCTTTCTCTTAAATTTCACTTTATTGGGGGGGGGGCACAGTTTACAAAGGCAAAGGGCAAAGATGAAGGGAGAGAGAGGTGAATGGGGTTGAGATGAATGATGTTAAAGACACAAAAAACAAATAAAAAGAAAGGTTTTTTTAAAGGTCTTTGCAAAATGTGGAAGAGGGGGAAGAATGATGAACACTTTTTGAGATATTTCTTAGCCATTTTTATTTCTTCCATTCATAATCCCAATAGCTCAGTTTTTAATTGGGCATTTGTTTCCTTGACTCTTCATTTTAGTTTAGTTTTTAAAAATATATTCTAGATGTTAATGCTCTGTCATATGTCTAGTTGTCACAGTGAGTGTTTCTATTGCTGTGATCAAACACCATGAACAAAAGCAACCTGGACGTGAGGGCTTATTTCACATTCCAGATTATAGTTCATCATCAAGGGAAGTCAGGAAAGGAACTCCAGGCAGACACATGAAAACAGGAACTGATGCCGAAGCCACAGAAAAATACTTCTTACTGGTTTGCTCAGCCTGCCTTCTTATAGCACCCAAGACCACCAGTTCATGGTGATACCACCCACAGTGATCTGGTCAATCTTCAACCAAGAAATATATGCCACAGTCCTATCCACAGGCCAATCTAGTGAAACATTTTTCTCAGTAGACTTTTCCTTTTCCAAAATGACTCTAGTTTGTGTCAAGTTGACATGACATTAGCCAGCAACTCCTTGTCAACCTGACACAAAAATACGTCACTGTTAAACCATAATCTTTCCTTTTTTGTTCATCCCCAACATCTCACATTAATACTACAATATACCACAATATAAGATATTCCAAATTTTAAATATCCCACAGTCTTTAAATATTTTAACATTTTAAAAGTTCGTTCTCTTTAAAGCATCCAGTCTTCCTTAGAGTTCAAAGCCTATCCAAAAATATCCAAAGGCTGTCTAAAGTATATCATAAATATGATGTGTGATGCCAACTTAGACTAGATAATACAGTAGCTGCTAACTGAACAGAAAGGCCTGCAGAATTGCATTAAAAGTCAGAATTCAAGTAAGAAAACCCCTGTGAAGGCAGCAATTCATGCAGGTCCCTCTCCTTCATGCTGCAGTTCAGCACTCCTATAATTTTGAAAGAATTTAATAGATTTTTATTTCCAAGACCTGGAAAAACAAAAGTCCTCTTAAGCTGAGAGCAAATGCTTCTAGTGTTTGCCTGAAGCCATTCTTTTTATTAGGGCAGTTCCAGCTTCTTGAGCAGAAGGGATTTATAATGGAAATAATGAGGACAAGCATCCACCACAGTACAGCTCAGAAAATAAATAATAAAATCCCAGCTAATGCCTGAAATTGTATTTCTTTAAAAAAAAAAAAACACCTACATTTTATCTAAAATAAAACATTGGTTTCAGAAGTCAGTAAAGACCAGTGTAACATGCCAATGGTGGTTTGTTCATTTTTTTTTTTAATATTCCTGAGACAAAAGGACAATCATATCATGAGAATGACAGGGATGTATTTAGTACAATTCTCTTACTTTATCTTCGTTACTTCTGGGAAAATAGTCCCTTGATGTATGCTAAATTTCTTTTAATTCCAATCTCTTGTGAATGCAACAGAAACTCCTTACCACAGTCTTTAGTGCGAATAAAACTGTGTTTTCTCGGCAGAATTCAAAGAGGAAGGAGAGAGCAGCACCCTGGCAGGCCCCGGGGTTCCTGAAGTTCTGGAGGAATTCTTTCACAAGTGCTGTAGGATTTCTTGAAGTAACAATACTTTTTGAAACAACAAATGGAAACACATATCCAACTCATACCCAGAGAGTGGAGTATCGAGGACTCAGCAGCACCTGGTCCCTGTCCTCAAAGAGCTCCTATTCAAACAAGACAAGGCCACAATTAGGCAATTTTTAGGGGCATTTTCAAACGCTGATGTGTACTTTTCTCTAGGCTTAACTCCTCATAAACATCATGTCCTATAATCTACAGTTCTTAAACCAAGTGAGGTAGAGTCTAGAATTCTCACCATCTAATAAAATATTGAACTGGACATTGAGGGCTGAAATGACCTTTTAGAGATGCTGGGCATGAAGGACAGTCATAGATGCTGTTTCTCCTTTAAGTTTACAGGCACAATATACACAGTGCACCCGAATCCACAGGGCAAAATAGAGCTTTGTCAATTTTCATTTGAATTGATTGAACTCATATTTTTCCTAATTTCTTTCTTTGAGAGTATGAGTGTGTGTGTGTGTGTGTGTGTGTGTGTGTGTGTGTGTGTGCGCGCGCGCGCGCATGTAATAACCAACCTCTAACATGGCACAAAAATAATAGTAAAGTAAAACATCAATTATGCAAAATAATCCAAGTGTTTACTGACTTAATTGTGGTAATCATTTCACATGAATGTGTGTTTCACTTCATAACATTGTACATTTCAAAATGTAGGACTTTGTGAATCATTCCTTCATAAATTTACTTTGGGCTTGTTACTAAACATTTCTAGGTTAAGAATATCATCAACAATATAACATTATTGAAAATAATTTAATTACTTTGCAACCTTTGCTTTTCAAAGTATATTCAACTAGATAAATGCAGTGAATGTAGGTTTTTATGATTAATGAAATCATTCTGATCTGGTTAGTTACATACTAGTTTGATATGAAAAGTCAATTACATTATGCTTTCAAGAATGAAATTTTACTTCATCGCTATGAAAAATTAACTAACCCCAAGACACCCTACAAAGCATGACACATTCAAGGAAGTATTTCATATGTATCAATGTCTCTCTGTGCTGTTTTATTTAATACCTATAGATTCCAATTATTTCAATTTGACTTATTCTGAAGGTCCTCTGCCACTGAGCCACATACATCCACAAAGCTATTCTGAAATAATTAAAATAGCAATAAATAATTTCAGATACACACATGATAATCCCTCTACTACAAAATAGTAGAATGCTCACATTGCCATAGTTTATATCTAGCTATGTTTCTTGGCAATAATATAATTTTTTATAGTATCATGTTAAACTATAAGTCAGACATCCTTAAAACAATAGTTAAGGAAACTAATTTTCAAACAGCATAAGCAACTTGTTCTAGACTACCTAAATGACTCATAAAACAATAATGTACCCTGGATTTGTGATACTTTTCTCCCACACAGAGTTTTATTGTATCCTAATACTGTCTTCATAGTTTCTACTACCAGATTAATCAGAAAGATTGAAGGAAATCATGTCAAATGTTCTTTCTAGCTTAGAAATACTATGAGTGGACAACAGCCCATGCTTTAAATTTAAAACAAAATGATAGAGAAAATTAGCTGTGAGTATGTTATTTCCAACATATACATATTATATATTGTAGAGAGTTTATAACTATGTCATAAATAAGCATAATAAGCAACATATTGAACTTTGTTACTACAATATAAACAATTTAGAAAGTGATATGAAGTGCTGCAATTTTTTACTCAAGGGACAGAAACCTAATTCTAAGTGAATTAAAGTAAATGAACACTGAAAAGGAAGGATTGTAATTAAAAATGTCAAGACTAGTTATGTTGAGTAGAGTTGGATCAAAGTACTCAAATAATGTTATCAGCATTTGCCTCTCCATCTGTCATATTGCTTCTTTCCTCAGAGTTACCCTCATTTTCAGGTAATTTCATTGAGAACTTAACATGGAAGCAACTATTTTAAAACCAATGGTCCTAAGCTAATGGTTCCAGAGTTGAGCATCATTACCTGAAGAGGATAGAACTGTGGCTGTAAGAGTGGAATGTTCTCATCTGCAAACTTAAGTCATGTAATCACCCATTGCTCCAAGTGGGAACAGTAACTCCATCTAACTAACCCACACAGACTGAAAATGAGAGAAAACTGGTTCCTCATATAAAAATATTCCCAGGAAAAAAGCAGCTAGATGGTATACAGGAAAATATCAGTGATATCCACCACACAAAAAGATAAAGAATTAAAACTTGGTTGTCAGATTGATAAGTATCGAAAGTGAGGTAGAAGTTACAGCAACCACACTCCACTGCAAGTCACATGATCAGGGGTAGTTGGCTTACACAAAATGGACTTCATGTTTTGTTTTGGTTTGGTTTCATTTGTTTTTTGTTTGTTCGGTTTTGGTTTTGTTGTTGTTGTTGGTAGTGGTGGTGGTGGTGGTGATGTATATTTGTGTTTGAGAGAGATAACATTAAATTTGGTGGGTAGGGAGATGAGAGAATCTGGGAGGAACTGAGCAGAGCAAAGAATATAATCAAAATACACTGTATGAAAAAATAATGAAGGATAAGAGAGCATTGGTACTTCAAGCACTTAAATATAGTAACTGCCATCTTAGACTACTATATCCAGCAAAGCTATCCCTACTAATCAAAAGCGAGTAAAAACCTTCTGTGATAACTCAAAATAGAGGAGTTAATCACCTGTAATCCAGCACTACAAGAGATATTTAAGGTATTAAGGAAGCCCCAAACTTTAGCTAGAGTTTTCCTGCCTTGCCCACAGTCAGGACAAATCTTTGTCACCTGTCAGTCCCCCAGTTGTTCAGACCCAACCAAGTAAACACAGAGACTTATATTGTTTACAAACTGTATGGCCATGGCAGGCTTTTTGTTAACTGTTTTTTTTTTTATCTTAAATTAACCCATTTTTATAAATCTATAACTTGCCACGTGGCTGGTGGCTTACTGGTGTCTTTACATGCTGCTTGTCCTGCCGGTGGCTTCAGTGTCTTTCCTTCCTTCTTCCTGTTTCCCCACCAAACACTATAAAATTAATAAACCACAGAAATGAATACATTTGCTTCAGTAGAAATCTTAAATTTTAATGACCTCAGTTCTCCATTCAAAGTGGAGCAGACTAACAGAATGGATTCAGGAGTCATCTATTCGCTGCTTGCAAGAAATGCACCCACTGGCAAAGTTCAACACAACCTTAGGTTTAAAGAATAAAACAAGGTATTCTCAGCAAATAGAAGTAGGAGAGGTAAAAAGCATGTGTAGTTGTATTAACATACAAAAAAATTAGACTTAAATCCAAAATTAGGAAGAGACAAAAGGAGTACTATTTACTGATAAAGGGAATAATCTATAAAGAGGATATTGAACATTTCTAAATACATATGCACCAAACATCAATGTATCATATTTTATGAAATAGACACTACTAAATGTAAGAGCATAAGTTGAACTCAACACCATAATAGAAGGAGAGTTTAATATCCTGTTTCCACCAAAAGAGAGATTATTCAGACAACTAAAATCAAGAAAGAAAGAGTTAAGTGGCATATTATATATCAAATGGACTTAACAGCTACACAGATAATATTACAATCAAATATTTCAAAATATATATTCTTAGCAGCTCATTAAAACATTATATAATGTAAACTATAATGCTAGGACAAATGGCCTGTCTTAAAAGTACAAAAAAATGAAATTTTTCTTACCTTTTAACTGATCACAATGGGAGAAAAGTATAACTCACCAGCAAGACAAACTACAGAATGTGTACATATTCATGGAAGCTCAACATACACTATGGAATGATGAATGACTTATCAGTAAAATCAGGGGACTTTTAATTTATTAGAATGAATGGAAATGAACTCAATATAATAGAACATATGAAACACAAAGATTATATTAATTAAAAACTTATAAAGATCTCAAATAAGAAACTTAATAGCCAACTTTAGTATCTTAACAAAATAGGAATAAGCTAAACATAAAATCAGCCAATGCAGAGAAATAATGAATGTAAAAGTGATAATAATACAAAAAATCAATGAAACAAAGAATTACTTCTTTGAAATGATAGGCAAGTTTCACAAACTCATACTCATAAACTAAGCAAAAAGAAGAGAGTGAGAAGGCCCAAATTAATTAAACTAGGTAGGAAAAATTAAGTGATACCAATGAAATTCAGATGATCTGCGAGGCAGAATTTGAAAAATTATATTCCAATGAACTGTAAAATCTAAAAGAAATGAAGAAAAATCTGGACAAACATGACTTTCCAAATTAAACTAAGATCATGTAAACAACATAAATATCTATAGAAAGCAATGAGATTGAAACGGCAATAAATTTAAAAGGCTGAGAACCTGACCGATTCACGGATGCACAGTACCCGCCATTTTTTTTTTTCAAGATTTAAAAAGAAGTAATTGAGGAGAAGTGTCTTCACCTCTGTGTTCAGATGCAATGGAAATCACTATGGACATCCAGATAACACATTTCTAGATAAATAGCCAAGAGGCTCTAAGTCAATATAACCATAGAGACACCTGCACATCTGTAATTTTTGCAGCACTATTCACAACAACACTTTACGGAGTCAGGCAGGCCTGTTGTCCCTCAATAGATGAGTGGATAAAGAAAACATACTATTTTCAGCAATACAGAAGAATAAAATTGTGTTGTTTGTAGGAAAATAGAAGCAGCTGGACACCAGAATATAAAGTGAAATAAGTCACACTCAAAAAGACAAATGTCCCATATTTTTCTCTCATTCGTGGGTCCTATGGATGTATATAATCAAACATATGTATGACATAAAAGTAGAAGAGAGGATGTCTGTGGGAACGAAAGGAAATAGTGATGTGAGAAAGAAGAGAGGAGAGTAGAACATATGGCCAAAGTACATGGTTTACTTGCAATAAATGTCTTTATGAACCCACTGCTATGTATAACGAATATACCACAAAATCTGTTTTAAACACTAAAAAGACAGACTACAGTAATCATGAAATTATCTAGTTAGACTAACAATCATCCCCATGTTCTTAGCCCTCCTCTCATGGTCAGGAAATACCATTGGCTTAATTAGGGTTTCTATTGCTGTGATAAAACACCATGACCAAAAGCAACTTGGGAAGGAAAGGGTGTACTTCCACTTACAATTCTCATGTAACACTTCATCACTAAGAGAAGGCAGGACAGGAACTCAGAGGCAAGAACTAATGAAGTCATGGAGGAACTCTACTTATTTGCTTGCTCCTCAGAGTTTGCTCTGAGTGTTGTCTTCTACATCTTAGGACCATCTGCTCAAGTGTGGCACCACAGTGATGGACCCTCCACATCAATCACTAATCAAGAAAATACCCATAGGCAATCTTTCGGAGGCATTTTCTCAATAGAGGTTCCCTATTCCAAAATGACTCCAGCTTTATCAAGGGTGACAAAACAAAACAGGAAAACCATTGAACCACTAGATAAAAACAGAAGAAACTATCTCAATTCAGTGGAGAGAGAAAAAAATATTGATTGAAAGAAATGCAACACAATTTTCTAATTTTCAAATAAATACATATATACATGCTCCTACTCAGTGTTAATACTGGGGAAAAATAAAAGTGAGCCTAAGTTGCTGGTCTTCAAAAAAAAATTTTTTTTCATACAAGAAAAAAATATTTTGGCTTAATTCCTTTCCTATGTCTCTCGAAATTATATACTTAAATTTTTTATTAGATGCTAATCAAATAGTTCTGAATTCCTAACAGAGAAATTTCTGTGAAAATAAGCAATATTCAAAATGTTATATGTATAAATACTAAGCTGTTTAGGAAGAAATCACTAAGGAAATTAAATTTTTGCAATCATGTTTAACAAGTTAAATCAGTTGTTCCTAAAAATGCCACCAACTTCTTTGTGAATGACATTTTATATCATTAAAATCAGTTCTATTTTACACATTCCATATTGCATATGCTTCAAACATGCTTAACATTAACTTCAAAGATATCAATGGAACAAATATTTTTCTGAAAAATAGGCACCTTATGAGGCATGCTCAAAGTCATGTACGAAATTTCCTTAATGTTCCACCAAAGTCTTGAGTAGGAATTTAAGTGCCTGGTCTTTGTCTGTCATAGTCTAGCTTACACCCAGGTCTGTGTCACTGACTAAACATCTCCTAAAGATTTGGCTTCTGTGTAAGTTCATGAACAATCTTGTGAATAACATAAAGGGCAAATAGTTTGGATTCCTCAGCTTTTCTTCAATTTAAGCATAAAAGTCAGTCTCACTAAAGGTGGTTTTTAAAGAGTAAAAAGGCAGTGGGACTAGGACCTGTCCTTAGTGCATGAGCTGGCTTTTTGGAGCCTGGGGCCTATGCAGGGACACTTTGCTCAACCTGGGTGAAGGGAAGAGGCGACTGGACCTGCCTTTACTGAATCTACCAGGCTAAGCTGAATCCCCAGGGGAGTCCTTGCCCTGGATGAGATGGGAATGAGGGATAGATTGGGGGGAGTCCGTGGGGGGGGGGCCTGGAGGAGCAGAGGAAGGATAGGGGAATCAGTGGCTGATATGTAAAATTAAATTAAATTATAAAATTAAAAAAAAGTTGAAAGGGAGACTTTTGGAAAAAAAATTACAGGTACCAGTGGTGATAGATGACCAAAATGAAACAATGTCTTCCAGACACGACAGGACTGATGTACATATGAACTCCCAGAGACCTTGACAGCACACCCAAGGCCTGCATATGTCCATGCCAGATGGGATCTCAGCACTTAGAAAGGGAAGGGGAAGAGGGCTTCCACCCCTAAGCAAACAACTATCTGAAATTGATACCCACCAGGCAAAAAAGGTCATTTTTCTTCAGTGGAGTCTCACTGGGCATATCAACCATGCTTCAAGGGCAGGTCCCATGCCTGAGAGTAGTTGGCCAAGTCAAAAAAAAAATTCAATGGTATTTTTATGGTATTTTTGTAGAACATTTATTCTGCTTTGTCTGGGTATATTTTTTAAATCTTATTGGTCTTTGCTTGTTTATTTGATCCCTGTTTCTGTGAGGTGTGTGTGTGTGTGTGTGTGTGTGTGTGTGTGTGTGTGTGTGTGGTTTATTATTTGTTTGGTTTTTTTTGTTTATTTGTTTGTTAAAAGAGAGAGAAAGAGCATAAAGTTGGGTGACTAGGGAGGTGGGAAGGATCTGAAAGGGATTGAAGTAGGGGAAAACGTGATCAAAATATATTGTATGGAAAATTTTAAAATAAAAAAGAAACAATTTGCTAGTAATAGAGTTTACTTTTTTCTCAAAAATTAAAGCAAAGGAAAGAGGCCTTTAAATATCATTAATTCATCTCTTGGAACCTTTCAGCACCAAGGTTAGCTCATCAATCCATCATTCTCCAATTTCCCTATTGCTAAAATTTTTTCGTCCTTTATATATGCTTATATGACAAAGCTATGCAGAATCTGAACTTTATGCCAGATGAAGACAGAGCCAATTACATAGTGCTCCAACTGGTAAAGCTCACACATCCATGCCCTACTTTGAGTCCAGCAATTTCTCTTCCATCTACCAGAATGGCAACATCAGTGTTCAAGGTCAGTAGGCAACAAGTGAGTCCAGCACACTGTATAGGTACTGGTCTCCTGAGGTTAAGAACCATTGCTTTCTATCAACCAAAATAAGATTACCTTAAAAACCCTGGAAATACATTTGCTGGTTCTCTATATAGGTATTAAAATACATGTAAGTGAGCAATATATGTGAAGTATTTGTATATGAATAACATTTATCAATCTAAATATAAAGAATTATTACTTTTGATTAGAGTTTATACCATTCACATAAAACTTTTGGAAAGAAAAATATAATCCAACTCTTCCATATGCGGTGGGGACAAGCATCTTCAAATTATAATCACTTAAAATACTTTGAATCTAAAATAATATACCTTCAGCCAGGTGTGGTGGCTCATGCCTTTAATCCCAGCACTCAGTAAGTAGAGGCAGGTGAATCTCTGAGTTCAAGGCCAGCCTGATCTACAGAGCAAGTTCCAGGACAGCCAGGGCTATACAGAGAAACCCTGTCTATAAATAAATAAATAAATAAATAAATAAATAAATAAATAAATAAATAAATAAAATCATTTAAGAAATGGATATAATAGCATAATATAATTGATATAATATAATATGTTATACCTTCTGCAATCATTCATCCAGCCTGTTTCCCGAAATGTTCGATGAGTTCGTTACTTCCATCAGATATTTTCTCATTAGTCTAAATTTAGGATTTCCTGATCCTCCCCATCCCAAGCTCTCTGATTTCTTCCCACCACATCCTTGGTCTTCCCAGGGTAATCCTAGTCTGGACAGCAGCTACTTTGCATTTTACGCCACTGCACTCTGCTTCATTTCTCAAAACACCCAGGGCCAAATCCTCCCACAGACGTTCTCACACAAAGTCCAGAGTCCTGTGTAGGCAGGAAAGAAGAGCTAGGACTTTCATCTCCCTTCCGAAGAGAATGGCTCTGGGCCTTCAACACTTAATTCCTCTCTCTGAAATTCCTAGATTCCCCCCTCCTCCCCGGCTCCAAGACCAAGCTACTTCTCCTTTAGCCAATGTCAAATGCAGGAACACCAAATCTGCCGCAACACCAATCAGAGGATCGCAAACTAGGTGAGAGAGAATTCCCAACAGTATCCCTCAGCTTTCTGATTTGCATGTTTCTGATTCCTACTTCAAAACACACACACACACACACACACACACACACACACACACACACACACACTATGCAGTGGGAAACCACAGCGCATTTAACCTGAAGCTTTGAAATGTGCACTGATGATAGCCGTCCATGAAGTCAACACAGGAAATAAAAGTTTGGAGCGTGCTGGCAGGCTCGGGGGCTTTTTGGAACCACGGGCTGACTTTGATGTTCCTAGCTGCTTCCATCAGCCGAGTAGCCACCATAACGCAGAGAAAGCAATCGGACAACTTAGACATTTCTCAAGAGGGGGTTTTCTTTCCTTTGAGGAATTCTTTTCCATTTATTAGATTATCTATCTCTTTAGCATAAAGTGTTTTAGAATGTAAGGATTTACCGAAGTGACAAGTAGTGTACCGGGAATTAAACCAAAATGCAAATTTAGCTGCTGTCTCCAAAACCACATGTCTTTAAATCTCCGGTTGTTAACATTTATCCCCCAAAGAAGTCTTAACTTTCACCAAGGAATAAGTAGACTCTTGAGTTATATTTCCTTCTACCTTGAAACCTGATTGACGAGTGTTAAAAGTTTAAATTAACACAGAAAAATCGTAACATCCTCCATGGCACATAAAAACCACAGCAATGTATATCTAATAAGAGAATGGGGAGAGGATTAAAATGAGATAAAATAGTTTTGAAGAACACAGATGTAATGTCAACACGCTCTAATTTCTTTTGAGAAAAACAATTCATCCTGAAGCCCTTCACGCGGTTGTCTACCTCCCGTAATCCGCATGTGCACACGGCAACTTTCTTTGGAATTACAGCCTGGATTACTTGTTTACACAAGCAAACTCATCTCAGATGCAGCATCTGGTTCTCACTAAGACTTAGCTTTCACCTAATTCTCCAAATGGGTTGACTGAGGTTCAAGAATGTGAGGTGACTCGCTCAAGAGCACACAGTGAATCCAGGGCAAGCTGCCACTCTGCCTCAGCTAGGAGATGGCTATCTCAGTACAAACCCCCTGATGCTGAGAACATCAAATACTCAGATCCACTTGGAAAGCAGAGCACACTGAATGAGTCACTTGGTATCGTTCCACTTGACAGCATGTCAGAAAGTGAGCTCCAGGAAACTGCCATGAAATTTAAAGATACTTAACACGGCTCCTTTATTTAAAAAAAAAAAAAAACAACTGTACTCAACTCCAGGGTATTTTATAGCTTTGCCTCAAATATTCTAGTATTAAAACAACAGGTAAAAATGTGTGTGTGTGTATTTTAATACATATGTTAAAATTGCTACACCAAGAATATAAATATAATAAAGGGAAAGACTATACACAAAATGGAAAAATTTTAACAAACTTATGTAGCAAATTGTAACATACTTATTGTTAATTGCAAAATATATATCCTCGTCTTTCTATGCTATAAATATTTTAATTACTAATTCTTGTTTTTATAATCTATAGATTTTACTAAATGAAGTAGCACTTGCTACAAACAACTCAAAATAATCATTAAGTTTACAAAAAACACTAACAATTACATTTCAAAGAAATTAACTCTTCTATAGTATAAGTATAAATTTAGTTTAATGTATATCTATTTGATATATATTCTAAAACTCCCAGTGAATGTCTACACTTACAGATGGTATTGAACCTAATATTACTATACATTTTTATTTATATACCCACTTACAATGAAGTTTAATTTATTAATTGGTGCATTAAGGGATTAGCAGCACTAACTGGTAATATAATATTTTTTCAGGATTTAGTAAAATTAGTGTTATTTGAACATAAGTACTGTTCATATGTTCAGTGTACTCAACAGTACTGTGCCAATTGGTCCAAACAACAAGACAGCTGTAAGGGACCCACAGCTGGATATCACACAGCATAGACACACAAGACAAGAGAATGATGCTTTTTCCAGATAGGATGGGATAGGCCTGCACATGTTGTCATTATGCTACTCAGAAACGTGTGCAATTGAAAATTTAGAATTGCTTATTAGGAATTTCTGATTTAACATACCTATACTACTATCAATCATAAGCATCTATAATAATAGAAAGTGAAACCATGGGTATGAGGAATAACTGAACTCAGAATAAAATACATACTCTTAAATTTTACAACTATGTAGACATATCAAGAAACATGCATATTTCAAAATTGTTTGATTTTTAACCATCACTTGTCTTTTTTAGATCATTGTATATGCATAAGACTACTTCAACCCTTTGCTAATGTAAAATGAATAGAATTATTCAGCTTTCCACATTTACAAAGTGTATTTTCTTTTATGACTCTTACTGTAAGACCATCCTGGGTATTCACAGAACTTACTCAAAGACATACATTCACTTTTCTACAAAGCTATTTCTAGGTTCAGATGCCCCATGTGACTGTGATTGCCAACCATTGATTCAGCGTTTTCTAATCTTGGCATTGTAACTAAAATATTATCCTCTATTCCAACTGGTGCCATATAATCCCTTCAGACATCCCCACCATAATGCAGCTCAAATTAACTTTTATTTCACTCCAAATAGAAATAAATGGGTCATTTGATATTTTAACGGTTGGAAGCACAGGGTAGCTAGGAAATATATGGAAAAACAAATATATACTCTCACAACTTTTAGATAATTAGAAATTTTATTCAACATATGAAGTATAATGAGCTCAGACAATCTCTACAATGTTTAGAAGTAATATAGTGATATTAAAATTAAAATAAGATCAGAAAATTAAAGAAAGATAATCTTTTAAAGTAAACATATGTTTTTCTTAAACTTTGTTAAACCTTAAATATTTCTTCTCAAGTGTTATAGTTTCTTCAATATTATGATTTTTTTAAAGTTGAAACTTCTAAGATTAATAGTAAATATGAAAAATATTTACCTTTTGTAAATCTGGCTTGATTGGCATCCACCTTATAGTAAGTACTTTAGATCAACACTCTTTTGTTGAATCAATCAGTTACACAAGTAAAACATGTTTACTTCATATATTATATTAAGCATTCAGAGTGCAAAGGTGTAAGTCATGATAGCACTGCTTGGAGAGCTAAGTACAACTGCTCCCAACACATTCTGATGAGCCTGATTCAAGTGATGCTGTATTCCTGAAGATCACTCGGTAGGCTCTGTACAAGGTTATATTTTGGTTATCAATTTTATATTTGTTAGAACTGTATAGTTTATAAAATGATCTATTATGGATTTTTTTCCACAGTCACTTCTCTTTTAGTATACTGAAGAAATATGTTCCTAAGCCACAGCCTGCATTGCAATATGTAATCTAATGTATTGTTTTTCTTTTTCACGTACCCTTTATTATGTTGAGCCCTGAAAATATAAAAATGAGTAGCCCAGAATCTTTTCCCAAAAAGTACATGGTGTAATACATGTAGGAAGAGAGAAGAATTAAGACGAGGAACCATTGACTTTGGAACCTATGTGTTAGAGCCGTGTTGGCCTCCATAAAGAACTCTCAGTTGCGTGAATATTTCTATAATCGTCATAGTTGGAAATTATTTGTCATGTTACCATGGGGGTTTCTGAAAACTGTATGCTTTGAAGGTAAAAGTTCAGATGTTATAGGAAAGTTTGGACCATAGTTTCAATCACACTATTTTCTCTACTTGAATATCAAAATGTCATCTTTTCTACATCTCATCTATCTTATGTACTTTTTTCCATAAGATACAAAAAGAGATGTAGAAAATAAAATCATACTTATTAGTACATATATAAATAACCTATGATTTATACATTATCATCTCTCAAAGATGCTCAAAACAAATATTTTCTTAACTGAGGTATGAACAGCAAACTGATAACATTTTTAGCAGTGATTTTGAAACTGCTTGGGAAAGCACTTAGTACTCAGTTATTGGCTTAGTGACTATTTTTGCCAGTGCCAAAGTGGAAAGAGAATTCAGTCTTGGAGGCTGGATGGTCTATTGCTTCCTCCCTCAAAACATTGAACTTTCTGGTTTTGGGAAATTTATTTATACCCCTTGCCTCCCCTGTACCTCAAATGAGTGAGTACAGAGTGAGTTACATGACCAGTTTTTCAAGTTCTCTGGGACTTTTCAGCTTCCCCACCTCTAAGCCAATTCCATACTGAGTCTCTTCTTCCAGCCTCATGGTTCTGTTTCCCTGGAGAATCCTAATTGATGAGCTAGTGCTTTCTTTTATAAATAAATTTTTACTAATAACTGTAATAAATATCACCCAATTCAATCATCTTGTAATTCTATGATTTCATATATTTAAATGTAAATGTACAGTTACATTATGATTCACTAAGATTTAATTTTTAAAAATAGATTCCCTTACTTTCTGGCTCAAGATGTATTAAAATGACTTTTTAAATTCAATATATAAATGAAAACTATTAATTATATTTCAGCAAATACAACACAAAATATTTTGATACTATGAACCATTGTTTTCATTCTTTGTATATACTAAAATTAGAGTAATTGGGAGAGAGGTGGCACTTATAATTATAATTATCAATATACTATATGTAATAATAATATATAATATTATATATACATATATATATATATTGCTGCTAATTTCCTCTTTTGAAAAATACAGAGATGACAGTCCAAAATATTCATCTGGATTTAATAACTCTACATTGAAAACTTAACCAAGACAGAAGAACCCCATCTTCCTTGTGAGCTCACCCATACAAATTCTTTTCAGTCCTTATTCCTACTGAAGGTCACAGGGGTGGGGGTGGGTTTGGGGATCTGGAACCATTATGGCTTTTATTTTAATCAGCTCTGTTACAACTTTACACTATTGGAACTTTTCAACTATAGAATGCAACTTTTTAAAATGTGTTGTTCTGAAATTGAACAGGACAAATATTTGGGTCATTCTATTAAATTTAATAGTTTACTTTCAGTGGAGTTGTCTTTGTTAAAGATATGGATATGAAACATATATCTAAGCTGTCCAAATTAGAATCATAAAACAAATGCAGTTTTTAAATGAAATAAAGTAGTAATATGTGAACTATAGCAAAGTATAATAAAAGTATCAGACTTCGCTTACTAAAAGGTAAGTGCTGTTATGTAAGATCTTGTTTATAACATAGTATAGAGCTATGTGTGTGTTCTATCAAGTTGCAATGTACATGAGTTGCAGTCAAGTGTTTAAAAAAAAAGCCATAGCGTTAAGGAATTATGTGTTGTGGGATACCCAAATTGGAAAAGACCTAATTCTTCTCTGAAAATAATTCATTTTCTCGAGTAATTATGCCCACCTTGCTTTCAAAATATAACTCAAAACTTCTTAAAAACAGAAATGAAATTTTTTTATTTAAATATGGTGTTATAGTCTACATATTAACAGCAACAATGAAAATAACTTTACTTTTGCTTATGCTATTCTTTATCAAAGCAGTTTCCAGGTCTGTTAATTAACCTCCCACATATACTTCCCAGAATGCAAAACCAACAACAACAAGATGACAGTAGCCCATCTCACATCACAGAGAAGACCACTCCTTTCTATCCAGTAACTCAGCAGCAAGCAATACTTCTTACGTTAACCTCACAATTCAACTTTCAATGATGCTCTTTCTTCAAGGCTGCGCCCCTTCTATACTATACAGTTGTAGTTAATTTGCCAGTGTAATTTATCTCTTGGCTGGGTCTCTGCACATTTTTTTAAACAAAATCTACAGGAGTGAAAAATATTGGGGAGAAGGCAAGAAGGAGGGAAAGCCACACACGTGAGCTAATGGCCTGGGGATTTGTAAACTGTCAAGCTTATCTTCATCTGCAACTGAAACATGAAATGCACCTCACCAGAAGTGGATGTCTCTTTCTTTCCACAGATGACCTGACTTATACTAAGTATTCAATAAACAGCACAGAAGTGAAATTAAAAATTGCAAATTTCCAAATCACCTTAATATAGAATCTAGGCAGCAGGTAATTCCAGACATGAAAGAACGTTAGCTAACTGAAGATCTTCACCTCTCCCTCCTTTCCTCTGAATTCAATCCCCCAGTCTCATCCCTGGCTCTGTAGCACTCTCCCTACTACGGGATCCCTTTCCCGGCCCCATCTCCAGTGCATCACGCAGCTAAAGCTTCCCTTCCAACATCATCCCAGCCCCCTAGCACTGTAGCTCCCAACTCTAGCAGTCATTCCTGGGGAGCCCTCCAGCCAAGCCTTCCACAGAAGCCAGTGAGTCAGCAAAGATCTTCACTCCCTCCTCCCACACCCACACAGATCCAATTTCCCAGGCTCATTTCTAGCTTTGTAGCAGAGCATCTGTTGTGGCTACTTCTCACTCTCTACCTTCATTCTTGGAGAACAAAGAAGATCACAGTGGAACACACTGCTTTCCTCCTATAAAGTAAGGAAACACTCATCCATTGCTGATGGGAGTGCAAATTTGTACAGTGACTATCGAAATCAATATGGTGGTTCCTCAGAAAGATGAGAGAAATCTATCTACCTCAAGATCCAGCTATACAACTCTTAGGCTTATAGTCAAAGAACATTATATTTCCTACCACAGAGATACTTGATCAAGCATATTTATTGCTGCTGTATTCATAATAACCAGAAATTGGAGACAACCTAGATGTCCCTCAACAGATGAACTGATAAAGAAAATGGGGTACATTTATACAATGGAATATTATTCAATTGTTAACAGAATGAATTTATGATATGCACGGGTAAACAGATGAGCCAAGAAAAACAATCATCCTGTGTGAGTTAACCCAGACCCAGAAAGAAAAAAAGATATGGTACATATTCACTTATATGTAGATTTTTAGCTGTTAAGTCAGTAATAATCAAGCTAAAATCCATAGAATCACGGAGGTTATGACTAGGTAGGACAGAGAGATCTCACTAAGAAAGGGAAATAGAATAAATAGCCATGGGGGCCTGTAACAAGAGGATCAAGAAGACAGGAGAGGGAAAAAGTGGAGGGAAGAAGGGGATGATGGAGGAAATATAGAGAGAAACAGCTAAAATTAAGGGCTATCTGAGGGGTAGTATTGAAATTGAATAGAGGAGAAGCTTCCTAATATATGTGAAGACAATCTAAATGAAATTGCCAAATAACAACGGACACAGAGCCCCAACTAGACACTTCTTGTCGCCAGATGAAGGTTTCAATACCAAGACTGGGTTACAATCTAATTGACATGTTGGTCATAGGGGTCCCATAAGAACCCCCAAACAACCCAAACTGCTGCCAATACGATATGTTGCTCTCCACAAAACTGAAGGCAAGGCCCTGTTGCCAAAGACAACACCCAAACAACTGGCTTCTCATTGAACATGGAGAAGTTGTGCTGTTGTTTACATAGAGCCTTCTTATCTACATGCTAGAGTCTTTGGTACATGAAGGTACTCCGCACACTTCAAAGGAGAAACACCAAGCCAGAAAAAAAAAAATTGAGCTACAGTTGTGTCCAGCCTGGAAGATAGGCTAGCACAATGGTGGCACAAAGCTTGTGGGAGTCACCAACTAATACTTGATTTGATGACAACCCACTCCCCAAGATGGAACCCATGCCTGTCACTGCTTGGGTGACTACATACCCGAGACTAGATAGCCAGCGACGTAGGGTAATCCCAAATCCTACTCTTCTACTGAGAGACCAGTGACAAAATGATTCCTAATGACATTCTGCTGTACTCATAGATTGGCGCCTTGCTCAGCTGTCACCAGAGAAGCTTCCTCCAACAGATGGAAACAAGTTCAGAGACTCACAATGTGCAGAGAGTGAGAGGCCTTGGAACACCCAGCTCTAAATGGGGTGTCTCCATCATATCCTTCCCCTAGGGCTCAAAAGATGAAGCAGGGGGGAGTGGAGGACACCAAGGAAACAAGGCCTTCTAAATCAACCAGATCAAAGCTCATATGAACTCATAGAGGCAGAGGCAGAATGCACCGGACCCGCATGGTTCCTTTTGGTACATATTATAGCTTCCAGTTTAGTATTTTTATGGGATTCCCAAATGTGCAAATGCACAAGTCTGTGTCTACATCTACTTCTTGTGCCTTTTCTTGGACTCATTTCCTCCTGTTTGTTTTGTCCTCTTCAGGTGTGTTAGCTTTTGTTTTACCTTGTTATTATTATTATTATTGTCCTTTAGAAGCCTGTTTTTTCTAATGAGAGACAGAAGGGGAGTGGATCAGGATGTTAAGGTACGTTGGTAGGAACTGGGAGGAGTAGAGGGATCAGGATATATTATGAGAGGAAAAAAATCTAATTTCAATAGAAGAAAAAAATAACCCATAGGTATATGAGACGGAAAAGGAGAGAGAAGCTCAGGAGGCCAGCAAGTAAGTGTGGCCCCAGACCCTGCGTCCAAAGTCCTCACATTAAAATGAGCTGAGTTTCTTCTAAGTCTCTGGAACATCCTAGGGAAGTGGAGTCATCTGGCCCACATGTGTCCCTCACGCCCCCTGGTAATGACACGTTTAGGATTTTCTTTATTTTTATTTTATGTGTGTGGTTGTTTTGTTTGCACATGTGTCTGGGTACCACATGCTTGCAGTGCCTGGGGAGGCCAGGAGAGGACATGGGAGCCTGGGGAACTGGAGTTCCAGGGGGTTGCTAGCCACCATGTGGGCGCTGAAAACTGAATCCAAGTCCTCTGGAAGAGGGAGTGCTCTTAACCACTGAGCCATCCCTCTAGATCCTAATCATGGCACATTTTACTTCTAATTTTCATGATAAAACTAATCTATTTTTAGTATAATCTTTTTATTACATTTTAGTTACTTAAAAACATTTGTACAATGTACTTTGATAACATTCCTTCTTTCTCCCTTCTTCCCAGATCCTCCCCCTCTACCTACCCACCTAGTTCCTAGTTCTTTCTCTTTAAAAAAAATAAACAAAACAAAAAAACCAAACTGCAGCAACAACAAAGCACACAAAACAGAGAGAGAGAGAGAGAGAGAGAGAGAGAGAGAGAGAGAGAGAGAGAGAGAGAGAGAGAGAACACAAAACATTTTTGTGTTTGGTCCTGAGCCTGAGGCCTGCCCTGCAGTATGATTGACATACATAGGTGTTAATCCACTGGTGAATGCTGATTTTCCCTCTCCCAGTTATCAATTCCAAGTAACTTCTTGGTTAGCGGTAGGACTTTGTGCCCATTTCATTTCTTCTTCTCTCTTAGTGATGAGATTTTTATATGGCTTGAGTTTGTGCATGATTTGTCATAATGTGTTTTTAAACTATTGATTTTATTACCTCAGTGAGGCTATAGATACCATTTGTCAAGAGAAATCTTCTTTACAGTAAACCACTGGTTAAATCTTTAATGGAATTTATTATTCGGTTTCTTTTCGATCTGTGGGATGTTTTCTTTTTATTTCTAGCAACGTTTGTCTACTTTGATTTAAGACAGGGTCACATCCTGTAGTCCAAGCTAAACTGGAATTCACTATGTAGCCCATGCTGCTCTCAAACTGGCTGCAATCCCCCTGCCGAAGCCTCCCAAGTAATGGGATTGTGAGTATGAGACATCACACTTGGTGGTTATCTTTCCTTATCGTTCTTTCTATAGCAAATGTGCTTGTCTGGTTGTTTGTCTTCAATAGATCTAAAGAGCTCTCTTTTCTTGTGATCGATTTTTAAATAGTTGACTTTTCTCATTTCACTAAGACTATTAATTTTCTGTGTTGTGCTTTATTTATAGCTACACTACTTGAACTTTCCTTAATTGTTGAGTTTGTAAACAGCTACTAAATTTTAAAGATTTTCCTTTTGGCAGATACCTTTTTAAGGTTCAAATTACTTTCTCAACATCACTTGCATCCTGTGTGATTTGATAGTGTTATTTGCTTCTGGATATCTGTTATGACCTATTGTTAAATACTAATTTTATCTCTCTACACATGTGCAGTGTGTAGATTTGTGTCATTGGTTCATTTTACAAAGAACTAGCCTGAAGCATGATTTGCATAATGCTTATTTGTGTTTACCCAGTCTGCTTTGCGGCATAGAAAAGGTCAAATTCCATAACGTTTCTATATGCATTGAAAATGTTAATATGTAAACCTGAAAATTCGAATGTCTGTAATTGGTCATTTTGTAAGTCTAACCAATTGCGCAGTTCAAATTATCCTATAATTATGTATTTTTTGTCATTTTTTATCTTCCAGATACTGAAAACCCTATTTGAAAATATGTCATTGTAACTAGAGAACTACAAACTTCTTTGTTATAATCTTATTATCTGGAGACTGTGGGTATCATTCAGTGCTGAACGAACTTACTGAGCATACACAGGGCTGTGAATTTGATTCCTGTAGTGGGTAGCTGTTTCAGCTTTGACCTGGAAGTACTACCCCTAGTGAGGCTTCTGGTAACTGCTGCGCCTACCGATGGCCTGCCCCTGAGGCAAGGCCAAAACAGGAGCCCTTAAGACCCGAGATCCAGATGTGCCGGCCCTCTTGGTTCCTGGTGATCCTGGATGCTGGATGGTAGACTGAGCAGAGTTCTCCAGAGAACACCACTGGGCTGCACTTTACCTCTCCTGGATCCTGTAACCAACCCCTTTACTGACTGTAAGTTACCCCAAAATAAACCTCCCTTTTAACTACGTGGAGTTGCCTTAATAATTCCCCCAATAGATGCCCATTACTACAAGAATAAAAAGACAAATAAAATACTGTCATTTTAGAGTTGTTGGTTTTGCTTAGTCAGGTAAACCTTCAAATTTTCTGTAAATTGCTTGTGAATGTTTATCTTTATTTCATTTTGATATTCCTTACACCTAATAAAAATTTCCCATAAAGCCTATTTTATGTGATATAAGTACTCCTACATTTTATTATTTGTGTACATATGTACATTTCTGTGTGGGCATAGACCACAGGTGCGCACTCTGACTAGGGAGAATAAAAGATGGCATCAGAAGCCGTGGAGCTGGAGTTACAGGTAGTTCCAAGCCACCAACATGGCTGCTGGAACCAAACCCTGGTCTTCTGAAAGAGCAGGAAACCCTCTTAAGTACTGAGACATCTTTCTGGCCCCTCCATCTGTGTTTATTTACTAGTAAGCCCCCTCCCCATACAATGAAAATCATTAAATGTACTTTAACCCACTACACATAGCCCTTTATTGTTTTATGTAGATTTCCTGGAGACATCACATGAGTAAGATTTTCAAGAATTTTTTTTATTTTGATTTTTTTTTATTATTTTTTGAGAATTTCATACAGGCATATATTGTGCTTTGATCAAATTCACCCCTTAGCTGCCCCCTTCAATTCATCCCCTGTTCTCCCCACCAATTTTCCCTCGCATCTTCACATGTTCTTTTCTAAAGACATGGAGTAGAGTTGTTGCTGCCTGTATGTACATGGATATAGGACCATCTACTGGAGCATGGGTACCTCTCAAAGACCACGTCCCTGAAAAAAACTAACTCTCCCTATGCCAACAACTGCCCGTTGGCACTAGCTCCTCAGCCAAAAGTGCAACTTCCTGAGTCCCTTCCCCATCCACACTAGGATTCTGGCTGATTTTCTGTGTGTCTCATGCATGCAGTCACAACCACTAAGAGTTCATGTGTTTAACAGCCCTGTCTATTTAGCAAATACTGCTACACTGTAAATGTACACTTCTTCTATCTCTTGCAGTTTATCTGCCCTCTCTTCCAGGATGATCCTTGAGCCTTATCGGGAAGGGGATATGATATAGGTGTCCCATTTAGAGCGGAGCATGCCACAGTCTCTTACACTCTGTATGCTGACTAGTTGTGGGTCTTCTAGGTCTATCATTGGGCTACATTTTAAGCTGGAAGAAGAGCTAAGGAAAAAGCCGCTACCCTTAAAAGGGACAGATCACAAACTATCTGACACTAGAATACTCATCTCCATGTCACTATTACTTTATCAGCAGTATGTTTTCTTTTTCCAAATATAGGAGCCAAATGCTTAAAATAAGGAAAGTGTAAAAACTGAAGTACTGTTGGTAGGAAAATTCTAGACAGGTAGGATAAACAGACAATATGAGAGAGATCATGATGTGAGCTCTTAAAGCTGCTTCCAGTGACCTATGCCTAAATTCGACAGCTAGGGATGATGACATCTGATGCCAGATGGTTGAGATGGGTGATCTGTCCTTGAAGTCTTTTAGCCTGGTATCATGAGCAATAAGAATCCATCTTCCAGATCAGTGGTTTCAAACTGAGCCTTCTCTTCCTGTGTAAGAATTAATTATGCTCTCTTTCACTCTTATGAAGACAGAATAGACACCAGTTGAAAATGCATCCTGCTGGTATCCCTGTGGGCCCCAGAGAAGAAGACTCATATGAGCTGGCTTGGATTTCTTCCCCATAGAAACTGCAAGGGAGTAAATGTTGTCAGTTTGATCCACTAAATGTGTATAAATTGCCACACAGCAATGGAAATCTAATAAACTTTCCTAACACATTTACTTCAGAATTAATTTTAAAATAATTTTCACTTCTCCAACACCAAGTTCTATCTGTGTGCTTTCTCCTTCCTAATGGACTTGCCTTTGACTTATGAAGTACTTTCTATTCTATGAATGTATTTAAATTACTTCCCCTTCATGAACTTTTAAAATTATTTGTTTTCATTTCTTTTTTATGTCATAGAGGATAAAATATCTTCCCAATGGGTAACTCTTAAACCAAAGTCTTTGTTCTTTTTTTTTCTATCTCCACTAAGCCTTTTTCCCCAAGAAAACACCACTTCTTCATTGAAAACACTGCCTCCCATCCTTTGTCTCCTCAATTCACAAATATCGTCATACCTAAAAGTTCTGATTCTAGCCTCAATTCGGCTATCCTTTCAAGCAATTATCACACTTCCCTCCTCGCTTTTATTTTTCCAGCCAGCTTTTTCCAAGCAAACGATATTTGTGGTGTTTAGTTTCCACCCCCAAACCATTGTTAATCCCTTAAAATATGACTTCAGTCTCCATCACTCAGCAGAAACCCTGCTTTCAACAGTCATTAAAGTAAAGACAAACTGCCAAGGGTAACATTGTTTTATTTTCCATTTTCTCAGCTTCTCAGTGGCATCAAAGATTTCCAGATTACTGACTGGTTCCTTTGGATGCTAGCTTCTAGTTCTAGCCAAAATACTGCTCCCAGTATCTCTGTTTACCTGGTCCCTATCATCCTGTAAACATAGGTTTTGGAGTAGATGTGTCCTTCTAAATCCCCATCAGGAAGCTAAGGATGGTTCCTGTCATACCTAATAAACTCAGAAGCCCTCCATCTGTTGTATCCATCCTATCTCTCCATCCCAAAGGCCTAGTCTCATTTTGTCCTGAATCCTAGTCAAAGTAAATTATTTTTAGTTCTTAAATACCTCCTGAACTTTTGCTGTCTAAATTAATTTTTTTACTCGGTATATACCTTCTCTACAGCTTAGAATTTTTGTTATGTTTCTATATCATCAGAAATGTTTTTCTTCAGTATAAATGTTAAAGTCACATACCTCTTTTAATAATAATTATCCTAAGTTCTAAGTATTTAGTTCATTTTGTCGCAAAAGGCAAAGTCAACCCTTTGTGAATATACTACAGACATTTTTAATGGACATGTTGTCAAACTGTTTCTTAAATATTTATGTTTATATCAATGGACTAGTGTTGTCCTTGGAAGTGATCAAACCCTTCTCATTATGGAGATCGGTGATCAATGTAGAGACACACAGCTGGTCAAAGTGCTGGGAACCAGTGACCAGTGAGGAGTCAGTTCTCAACAGGATATCCGTAGAACTCCTTCCAAGGCTCAGGGAACATCGTGGAAAGAGCTGATGACGGGAAGGGAAGCCAGGAGTGCTGCTTTATGAGCATGACATGGTCATGAGTTTCATGAATTCACAACAGCTTCAGTTCTCAGCACAGGGCATGCCCACAATTGAGCCAGTAAATATTGTAAGCCAGTCATAGATGTGAGAAGGGCCCAAGGACAGCAACAATAGTGAATGGCCACTAAAGGGGGGGGGGGAGTCATTTTTTCCAGTGATACAGCCAGGGGTGACTGACTCTTGGTCCAGTTGATCCAGTTGATAGCTGCACATCCGTGCTCACATGAGTAGCCCTGGGTAAACACTGAATCACAAAGGAAACACTGAAGCAAAACCAAAAGATGTGATAGTAGGGTGGAAACTTGGTGGAAAGAAGCATCAGGAGATTGGGAAGAGTGGGAGGAGGCTGAGAGGGTGGATGGATGCCTTATCAGAATGTATTACATACATGTATAAAATTGTGTAGAAATGGTTTTTAAAAGTGCCATCAGCAATACTAGATACTATAAGGAAGGTGTGATTGCCTCCTTTCTGCATTCAACAGTACTAAGGGTGGAAAACTGATGTCAGTTGCTAAACAGATTCTAAGTGAAATTCTTTATAAACCCAAGTAATCATCATTAGATGAAAAAACAAATAAAGAAACCCACAACCTCAAGACACAATCCAAATGCTTCCTCCATAAAATCATCTGTACACACTAATCCAAATTATGGAAGACACTTTCCCCACTCTATAGTCTATGTAAAAGTAGTAGGTACTTTGTCCCTTACACAAGAGCTGTACATGTGCATTTAGTTCACCTATTTTTTTTTCTTTGCAGTAAAGCTTTTAGGCAAGAATCTTGTTTTTCTTTTTCTGGACACTTAAATTTCTCTTTTTTCCCTTTTGGTCAAAAGTTTGCAATCACTTATGAGGAGACTTCTAACTTAGAAGCAGTATTGATTATTCTTCACAGGAGACCTGTAAATACTTTGCATGCTTTGACACCTCTTTCCCAGGCATATACAATTGTCTGTTTATCTTCATCCCACTAGACACTGTTCTGTTGAAACAAGCCAGAGCACAGGAGAGGTGGGTATCTTAATCCTTCCCTTATCCAGTGCAATACAGCCTCAATAAAGGTTTATGGATCAATAAATGGTTTTACCTTTTAAAAAACAAGTTTTTAATTGAAATGCAATTATATCACCTTCTTCCCTCCAGCCCCTCCCATACCACTACACTCTCAAGTTGATAGTCTCTTTGAGTTTTTTATTATTGCTTTTTACATATAGTTATAGATATGAGTAAGTATTCATATATATGAAGAAGTAGGCACAAATATATAAATACGACCTGCTGAATCTGTTCCAGTTGTTTGTATATATATGGTTTCAGGGCTGGCCACTCTGTATTGGACAATAAGTAAGAAGGCTCATCCCTGAGGGAAGCTAAATCTTCTTCTCCTAGAAATCACTAGTTGCCTTTAGTTCTCTGTCTAGGGGCAGGACTCCAGAAAACATTCTCCCTTCCACATTAATATGTCCGTTGATATCGCCATTGTTCAGGTTTTCTTTATACAGCCATTTCTAGGACTGGTTTACTGCAGACTCCTTGATATTCCGGTTCTTACACCCTTTTCCACAGTATTTCCTGAGCCGTAAATGTGGGAACTCTGTTATAGATGTATCCCCACAACCTGTTGCTTTCTGCATTTATGTCCAGCTGTGGTTTTCCGTGGTGGTCTCTGTTTTCTGTTAAAAGAGGATTTTATTTTTTTTGATGAGGGCAAGAGCTGCACTTATCTCTAAGGAGAAGGTTTAGAATGTAGTAAGAGATGATGCTGGTCTAGCTGACCTCCCTGGCCCCAGGGATCTGGCAAGGTATTCAGTACCAGGCATGGATTCCTTCCTGTTGAGTGGGTCTCAAGTCTAGTTAGAAGGCTGTTGGGTACTGTCAACGTGTGGGCGTCATTTGCCGGGTCTTTACAGACATCTTGCCGTACTGGTCGTTGTCGTGGTTTGTAGGTGTTTCGGCTGGATAGAACAGTGTCACTGGTTCCCTCCCTTTGCAGCTCAGGTAGTGTTTTCTGGTGCCATGGAGTCCAGACTGCAGGAAAGAGATTTTCAGGTCAGATTCAGCTTGACTTATCCAAGGCTTGCGTCCTAAGTGTGTGGTCAGCAAGAGGAGCATGCCCTCAAGTCCTGAGGTACCACCGTAGGCTGGATTAGTAGACTATATTGTTCTGGGAGTCACTTGGACTACCCTGACCAAGAACTGGAAAGAAGGTTCCTCATGCCTGCTATTGGGGATCTTGCTACTCTATGTTACTTTGGGGGAGTATTGTCAACCCAGTCAGCATAGGCTTAACTTCTTTTAAAATAAATACATGCTGGGCGGTGGTGGCACATAGCTTTAATCCCAGCACTCGAGAGGCAGAGGCAGGCAGATCTCTGTGAATTCAAGGCCAGCCTGATCTACAGAGCAAGTTCCAGGACAGGCTCCAAAGCTACACAGAGAAACCCTGTCTCGAAAAATGAAAAAAAAAATGTGCATTTTATTGTAGATCAAAAGGAGAGAGGGAGAGAGGGAGAGGGAGAGGGAGAGGGAGAGGGAGAGAGGGAGAGAAACAGGGCAAGATGTGCCTGTTCAAAGACAATCCCTTGGTGACCAAGTTCTTTCATTAGGTTTCAAAATAACATCACCAGCAGAGGACCAAGCACCCAGAAAATGAACTCTTTAGAAGCAGGTTTCATATCTATAACATAGCAATGTTCAAGACAATGTTAAGAATCAGGTCCTATAAGAGATGGTTAAACCACAAGGGCTCCACTTTCATTAGTTACATTAGTGCTCTTATAAAAGAATTCTAAGTAGTATTAAAGCAGAATGACTTTTCTGTATAGATAAGAACAAACTGGCTTCCCATTTGAAGCCAAGAGCAAGCCCTTGCTAGATATACAACCTGTTAGTGCTCTAATCTTGGAAATCTAAGCTTTGAAATCAGGACAAATAATCTTTATAGTTTATAAATGATTCAGTCTATGGTATTTTGTTATAACAGGAGGAATGCACCAAAGCCATTAAAAAGATTTGACATCTTCAGTGAGTTTTTCTATTTAAGAATAGGAGTTAAATTTGTGCAAATCTACCTTTGGGTGCTCATCTCTTTCAGTTTTAAAACTTTTTACTCATACATAGAGCATGGTAAAGAGTACAATGACAGAATTTTTTCACCAACTATGTGGAACTATGAACATACTCATATAACTTCTACCAATTTCTACTAACTTCCAGAACATGTTATCCCTGCAATATGGTCTCCCAATTAATACTGCCCACCTTCTTAAAGTGAACCTGGTGTTTGTGAGATTCAAGAGATTGTGGATAATTAATAATTTGCTGATTTTTATTTATATGTTGTATCACATATAACATACACACATAAGAGAGAGCATTCTGAGTGATTCCACTTTCATGAAATTTTAGAATGGAAAACTAATACCAGAATGAAAAGCTATGATGTCTCTAAGAGAATTTGAGCAAAGGTAGGCTAAACAGTCACAGAGGAACTTTCTGGCCACTGAGAGTTCTCAGAGTCTGGAGAGGACTTTGGGTTAAATAGGTGTGTGTATTTGTCTGTGGTGGTATTGTGTTCACCAAAATATTGTGTACTCTAATAAATTTATCTGGGGTCAGAGAACAGACAGCCACTAGATACAAAGGCTAGAAAATGGTGGCACTCACACCTTTAATCCTAGCATTTCCAGAGATAGAAATCCCTCTGGATCTCTGTGAGTTCAAGGCCACATTGGAAATAGCCAAGCATGGTGACACACACCTTTAATCCCAGAAAGCCAGCCTTTAATCCCAGGGAGTGGTGGTAGAAAACAGAAAGATATATAAGGCGTGAGGACCAGAAACTAGGGGCATTTGGCTGGTTAAGCTTTTGGCTGGTTAAGCATGTGGCTGGTTAAGCTTCAGGCTTTCCAGCAGCAGTTCAGCTGAGAGCCATTGGGATGAGGACACAGAAGCTTCCAGTCGGAGGAAATAAGACCAGCTGAGAAGTTGACCAAGTGAGGTTAGCTGTGGCTTGTTCTGTCTCTCTGATCTACCAGCATTGACCCCAATAACTGGCCTCGGGTTTGATTTTATTAATAAGAACTTTTAAGATTCCTGCTACATTTGTCAAATATACAATAAATATACACTTTGATAAATCAGAAGGAAAATAAGAAATACCATCAAAATATAATTACAAAGCCCAAAATATTTAAGGGGGAAGTACATAGTTATATCTATAATTTATCTCAATATATATTAAAAAAATGTGATGAATTGGAGCCCACCTAGGTTTCCTAGTGGCTTTACCTAGCAACACTGCTTAAGAGGATGATTGGACCACGGGCCTCAGAACCAGGTGTTTGGAAGGGTGTACACTTGACTGTACCTAGCAAGGGGAGGGTCTTTTGCTCCTGCCCTTGGCATTGTTGTAAAAACCCCTTTGAATAAAGCTCTGGGCCTGAGGATTTAGGATCCAGGTCCTCCTGAGGCTATCCTGTGTTTTCTGTCTGTCTCTCTTTAGCTATATTTCTATTTAATATTTCCTGCTCCTGCTCAAGATTACCCTTGGGAGAAAAGCGGGGGTGGGATGGCCCCCCACAGAATAGGCACAGAGAATATAGGGAGATGGTTAAATACATAACTAGTGTAATGATATGTTAATGAGGTTTGTATTATAATGAGGTAAGAATATATGTGCTTAATATAAAATTATTTCAATGTTCATATCTGGAGAAATAAAGTACTAAGTGATTGAGTATAGGAAGTCTTTTTTTTATTGTACATCCTTTGAAAGTCTACCATGATTATAAATAGTACCAAAATTTTACTCAGACAAAATAACTGATTACCAAAGTGTAAAGCAAAAACACTTTTACAAAATGGAACTCAAATTGCTCAACATTCAAGTCTCAAGACTAAGAGAAAAGTAGCATTACCAAATTTTAAACTGTGTAATTATTTTTTTATTTTCAACTTTTATTACACAGTGGGGTACTACTCAATGCATTATGATTTAAGATTTTTCTATTTTAAGCTTTACTTAATATTAGAGAACAAATACCGCCCCCCCCCAAGGAAGAGCAGGTGTTAACTTTCTAGAATTCTCCCCTTTACGTCTGTCTCCACTCCTACAATCCCTTACCCTTTCTCCACAGTCTATTCAGTTTCAAGTTTTCCCTTGTCTTTTGAAATATTTTCTTTGGTAAAGACTAAATCCCCATTTCCTCCTTTTTGATTTCTGTTTAATCTTGAAATCTAACTGGATTACAGTCAGCAGTACTTAGCTCCTTCCTGCATCCACTCATCTTCATTAGACCAGTCACACTAAGCTTTTATTATGGTTCATTTTCCATGATGGTTTTATTATGGATTTTTTTTAATCATCATATTAATACCCATGCTCCTAGACTTAGTTGAGAGAGCAAATTCTGGGGCCCTTGAAAAAAAATTACTAGTGTGGTTGAATCTGTAAAAACAACCCATAATAATATTTTTTAATTCTAATACAAATTAAAGCTCTTTATAATCTCTCTTAGTTTTGAAACCTGATGAATCAAAGCTCCAATTGCTTTGTGGTTTGAATGTCCTTCTGTCATTTGGAGTAACATCAATGAACATCTTCACTCTTCAGGAAAGAGAGCTAGGTGAGCAGAAGAATCTTAACTTTTCCCATCTTTATTACCCAAAGGCCTCTGCAAATCCTTTCCTTACATTCATTCAGTGTATTTCTTTTTTGTTTGTTTGTTTGTTTTCTTTTTTATTATTAAGAAATTTTCTATTCATTTTACATACCAACTACTCCTCCCTCCCCGCCCCTACCTTCACTCCCCCCCAATCCACCCTCTCATTCCCACCTCCTCCAAGGCAAGGCCGAGCTCAAAGAGTTCAGTCGAAGAAAGAGAGCGATTCTATGTGCAAGGGGCATCAAGTTCATGATGGGAAAACGTGCAGAGACAACCAAACCAAACTAGTGGGAACTCATAAACTGCGGACCAATAGCTGTGGAGCCTCCATAGGACTAGACTAGGCCTGGTGCATCAGCCAGATGGTTTGTGTAGCTTGACCTGCTTGAGGAGCGCCCCTGGCAGTGAGATTAGGATCCGTCCCTGGCGCATGTGCGGGCTTTTTGGAGCCCAGTGCCTATGGTGGGACACCTTGTAGAGTGTATTTCTAAAATGAGCTAAAAGTTACTAAATGGAAGCATAATAATTTGTCTGCTGACTGCTGTGTAAAACATGAGTTCAGACATGTAAAGGCAAAGTTGGAGCAGCCATGTAGTCCAGCAACTCTTCAGTCTCTTCATAGAGAGCTCTCACTCTCGTAAGATGTTGTCAGGTGTGGCTCCCTGGCTGAGTTAGTTGAGAAAGGCTGAGTTCAATCAAGTCTAGAATGAACAAGTGTCGAGTTTAACGATCTCTTTGGGAGAAAAGTGCTTTGTGTGTGTGTGTGTGTGTGTGTGTGTGTGTGTGTGTGTGTGTGTACTGATGGTTTTTTTTTTTTTTTAGGTTTACTTGTTCATTTAAAGGTTTTTTTTTTTTCCATTTTACATACTACCCACTGTACCCCCTCCCTCCCCTTCTGCCGCTCCCCCTACCTCCCCCCATCCCACTCCCACCCACTCCTCATAGGTGATAAGACCTCCCCTTGGGTATTCAACATAGGCTGGCATACCAAGTTGGGGCAGGCCCACCCCGCCCTGCCCCCCACCCCACCCTGCATCAAGGCTGAGTAAGGCATCGCACCACAGGGAATGGGCTCTAGAAAAGCCGGTTCACTACTCAGGATGAGACCCGGTCCAATTGCCAGGGGACTCACAAACAGATCAAGCCACACATCTGTCACCCTCATTCAAGGGGCCCAGTGTGGTCCCGTGTGCAGGCTCCCCAGCTGTCAGTCATCCAGAGTCCTCAGACTCCCTCGAGCTTGGGTCAGCTGTCTCTGTGATAGTTTATTTTTAAAAATTAGCCTAAAATATGGGACAAAACTAAGTGACAAAACCACTGCCACAGTTTAAGTCCTCTGATTCCAACCCTGTATTTGTGTAGACTACACTCCAGTATATCACATTCATTCAATGTTGCTGCATTATAGATAATGTGAGCATTTCCATAAATGTTTGTGGGATAGAGACTGCTAATATATCTAATCTTTCCTTATGCTTTTATGAAAGAAATAGACTTCTATATTTATAGTATTTCAAATATATAACCAAAATTGGTGGTCTCAAGCTGGGTGGTGGTAATACACCTTTAATCCTAGCACTTGGAAGGCAGAGTCAGTCAGAACTTTGATTTATAGAAAATAGATAGATAGATAGATAGATAGATAGATAGATAGATAGATAGATAGAACAAAACTAACACAATGATCATTGATCCCCTGCCCTGCTCAGTTTGGCAAATATACACAGTAAATAGATAGTTTGTCCCAAGTGACTAGTCGAAAGGTGAGTTTGGTGACGGACATCTGTAACAGCAGAGCTCAGCTAGAGGCAGGAGATTTAAGACTTAAAAGACCAGCCTCAGTGACACAGTTCAAAGCTAGACTGTGCTATATAATTAGTCTTTAAAGTATAGGGTCTTACTATATGGCCCAAGCTGACTCTGAACTGGCAAGTCTTCACCTCTGCTTCGGAATGCCCAGAACTACTGCTGTTTACTACTACCAACTTAAGATTTTTACACCGAGATCCATACACCACCCCCCTGAATAAATAAATAAAATTCAAACAATACATTAGAGTTAAACCTTCAGAATAAATCATTTGTAAAAGGTAACGGCTGATCTAGTTTCATTTGTTCCATATAGCATGCAACTTTATCAAACTGGCCATTTTCTTAATAAGCATCAGTCAAAGGTTGTATTTCATTATGACTCTCAGAAAAATGAAAAGAGATAAATTTTAAAACTTGCCATTTTCAAGCTGGTAAAGGTTATTCCTAAAGAGACTTCAATAATAATATTGGGTTATAGAAAGGCTAATAAAAGTAGACAAAAATAATCACACCAAGAGGAGTAACTAAGTTAAACACTTGTCTAATCTATAGCTTCTTGTTGTAAGTTGCATATTTTTGCTCTAATTATTTTACCTCAATAAGATGTGTTTTAATAATCTATATCATCATGTTAAGCTTTTTGAACATAAACATTATCAGAAAATATTTCTCTTCCAAAGACAGCAGACAGTCTCAGGGAACTGTCTCTAATACTTAAGGCCCTAAATAGGAAGGACAGAAATTCCAATCCCTTTTCTACAGTGTGACATGACTCGAAGGGCTGATCCATCCTAACCCTAAAGCTGGTGCAGTGGCTGTCACCATGATCCGGTCAAAATGATGATTTTTGTATCTTTACCAAACCATTTTAAAGATAGAAGAGGAAATATGGATAGTTCCCTGTTATACCTTTAAAAATATCATGTTCAAGTTCACATTAACTCTTTGTTATGGTCTTCGTGGTAACTGACTAAAATTGGCTTTTTGCTTAATCAACCAGGCTAATTAAGGCTTCTGTTCTGGTCTTTGGATGACAAGGCAGAGTGTGGCTTCAATCAAATTGCTAGTTGACTCTTCTATGGGCCTAAATCATACCCAGTAATGTAATCAGACCAGTTTGGCTAAATTACACACCATATATCGGTAAATGACTTTTCTGGGTCACTAGTCTACACACAATCTGGCATTAGAGTATAGTAGATAAAAAGAAATGTTTTAACATTTCCAAGAAACTTTGCATGCATTACTTAAGGTTTTAACTAATAAGAAAGTATTAGAAGAAAAAAGAGCAAACCATGAAAGCGCAAGCAGCATCGTGTCCATCCCAAATGTCATTAGCTGCAATCTTTAATCAAGCACTCACTCCAGTGACTGGGCGGTATTGCCAGCCTCCCAGAGGGGAGTCAGCCACAGATGAAGAATGGAAAGCCAGCATGAGGGGGAGAAAAACGAACTTGAATGATAACTGAGGCCAGATGGGGAAAAGAAAGGTTAACTGTAGAACCGGTCTTATTTAACTAAGGCCACCAGTAAATTTAAGCCACAGAGAAACTTGCCCAAATGGGGAAAATACTGTGTGACCCCCCCCAACCCACCCCTACCCCCAGCATAGTAAAAAAAAGGAAAGAGACCCTCCAGCAGGGGTTTCCCCCAAACTTTAGTGTGGAACAAAAAGTTCACAAGCTGGAGTTACAGGCTAAAGCCGGCACTGGGACAGTATTGGAAAGTCGCAGCTGGTCCTTATTATTTGCATAGATTTTTATTATGGGTAAAAAACATGGGCGAAGTGCCATGGTGCACCGCTGTACAGACCTCCCAAAATGACCATGGCAAAAGCATTGGCTTTCTTCAGCCACCACTGGGTGTGGGATAAAGAGAGGGCTGTCAATCCCGGGGGAACTCAGCGGAAACGGGATCTGTCACACAGCTATTGTCATACAAAAGGGAAAAATGGAAGTGAGTTGAGGGATAGCTTTTTAGCAGGGTATGTTGATTAAATGATAGCCATGGGAACTGAACCTAAAGAAAAGCAAACATCATTAAGTCTTTAGAAATCTGTGTTAGTTGCTTAAAATTTTAAATGGCGTGGGATACAGTTAAGAACTACAGATATTGCCAAACCAGCCTTTGGCAGAAAGGAGAAGAGAAATACCCCCCAAATTTCCTTCTGTCTGCCTCATGCTACAATTGCCAACCACTTCACAAATCCCTTTGGAAGCAGGAGACAAGGCAGCCACAGTTTTGCAGTCCCAGGTATGAAATGCACAGGGCAGAGCAAGGAAGACGTCATCGTGACAGGCCAAGGGGAAATGCCCACCACTCACTCTTTTAAAGTCCACTCTCAACGCCATGGCAAGAGGGCATGCTATCAGCCACCCTTCTACTCAAGGCTGCTGATGACATCAAGAAAGAAAGGATGCATCTTCTCAGAGGTCTGCAAAGCACCACAGGGATGCAGCTTACTTTCTTCTCTAACTTCTCTTGTTCCTCTCATGGAGTTAGTTGCTGGTTACCTTCTGTCTCCAGAGTGCCGGTTCCTGCTTGTCCTTGCTCTGCTCTGATAGTTCACATATCAAAGACCAGCTGCCCTACTTCTCAAACCTCTCCTTTCAGTACCACGCATAACCTGTTGCTTTAATGCCCCAAGCACTCTCCTCAACACCATAGCATGCCTTTCATGATTTTCTTCACATCCTCTTCACCATTAGCTCAACTTGACTTTACTTTTTTATTTACTGTCTCTCTATCACAACTAGAATATAAATTCCAGAAGTAGATTCCCACTGTTTCATTCTCACATGAAACCTCAGAACCCCCAGAAGGAGGCCCAGCACATGCAAGGCCTGCAAGATTCCTTAAACGAACAAGAGAATGTGCTGATGAACTATTTGAGGTATTTAGTCTTCACATTGCTTTTCAGTTATTTGTTTCTTACTTGTTGCCTAGTCATGACTTGTTCAAATAACTTTTTTCCCCAAGTGTGGTTTAGATGCGTATTGTGGCTCCTATAGGCTGAGGAACTAAAACAATTCCTACCACCCCTCCTTCAGATTATCAAGCAATGTAAAAACTGAACAAATTGCTTTAGACAGAGGAAGCTGATCTCCTTTGATTTTAGAAACAAAACCATCTTTCCTCTTTCTAACTGTGGGGTTGGAGGGTCACCAGGAGTGACCTCCTAATTACCAAACCCCACAAACACTCCTCAGTACTTATCTTCCTTGACTTCTCTGGGTTATCTGACACTCATGCACACTCCTTCCTTTAAAAAAAAAATTGTGCAGGGGTTTGATTTACTGATTAAGTGATTGGCTAAGAAGTAGGTGGGAGACTGGATCCTTTGTGAAACTAAATCCATTTTGGTAAATCTAGTTGTTACTTTTAAAGTGATAGGGTTTTCAGCTTAAAAATAAAATGCAAAGCTTGACAAACATGTTAAAAATTCATTATACATATAATTTATTAAAATTTTTCAAAATCATGTGAAGAATAAATACGGAAATAAGAGAAGAAAAATTAAATCCCATCATAGAGGTAGTAGATTTAAAAGTTTTAGATAGTTGTCATATATACATGGACTTTAAGAAAACAGAAATGAGTTTATATTGCAATGTTTTTTGGAAAACAGTCTTTGTTCTTTAAAATACACTGTATTTATTCTTTCTTATGCAGACATATCAATACAATATTATAAATGTAGTGTGAATATCTCATAAGATTTACTAAATGTAAATATCATCATTTGATTATCTCCATTTTTCTAGTTTAAAATAACCTGATTAATATCTTTGGATATATATTTTGTGATGTGAACCTACTATCAAAAACTAACACAATTTTCAGTTATAACAACCTCTGTAAATAGGAAACTAATGTTTACTTTCCTACATTAGTGTTCCTCTTTTGTTTCTGTTTACACAAAGCTATTGCTTCTTTTGTAGATGTAGCTTTATCTAGACTCTTCAGAATAATCATGGAGTAAGCTAGACATGCTTGACTTATTCCTAATATTAGGAGATATTGCTTATGGAAACTGCTACTTTGAACCCACTTTTCAAACTTTCGAGGTCATAGTAAGCACACTGACCAAACAAATAGAGAACTGATTATTTTCCTAAAATGGAAATTCTGAACTCAGTCACTCTGAAAGATTTATAATTCCGACTTTTTAGTACAGTTTTTAAGTAGCTAAGAATTGGGGCTCCAGGACTTTCACATTTAAAATCAAATTAATTACTGTATTTTGATCAGGCAATAATAGGCCTGCATCCTCAGAGGACAAAAATTGCCAGAACAGACTAGCTTATCCCTTGGATATAACAAGTATGTTCTATTAACCATGGTCCCCACAACTCATATATCAAACACCTCATTTCTGATATTCAAATTATCCCACTCACATGTATTTACTGCCTGATTCATTACAGGAATTAGATTTGGGACCTGTATAATTTTCTATTAGGGTTTCTAAAAGCAACTTGGAGAGAAACAGGTTTATTCCAGCTTAAAACCCTCAGAGGATACTCCATCACTGAGGGAAGTCAGGAAAGGAACTCAAGGCAAGAACCTGGAGGTTGGAACTAAAGCAGAAAGGACCGTGGAGAAAAGCTGCTGACTGACTCTATCACCGTGGCTTGCTCAACCTGCTTTCTTATGCAACCCAGGATCATCTACCCAGTGATGGCACCACCCACATTAGGGCTTCCCACATTACACATCATTCAAGAAAATGGTCTATAGAACCATAAGACCATCTTCTGAGACAGTCACCATCACCAGTTGATTTCTTCACCATGTTAACACCACCAACTGCATGAACACAAAGATGGATGCTGAAGGTCCATCACTCAACACGGCATCTTAACGTAATTGAGAGCCAGAATAATCAGAGATATGTGAGGTTGTTTCCTGGCCTAATAGTGCTTGTCATTTCACAGTACTTTTTAATAAAGTGTATTCTCTAAAAGAACAAGGCAAACTATCCTGTGTAAGTACATGAACCAATAGTGTGGTTATTTATTATCACTATGGAGAATTGTGCAGAGCACATAATTGTATGTGCAGTGTAGATGTAACCAATCGTCTTTTTAAAATAAGAAACACAGAGCCAATGTAAAAGAGAAAGACGAGAGGTCAGAGCTCAGAGATAAAATCTTACCTCCTGCAGTGCTCCTAGCTTCCCCGAGAGAGAGCTACTTCCTGTTTGTCTGTGTTTAAATAGTCTTTCTATTCTGCCTTCTCATTGGTTGTAAACCCAACCACATGACTGCCTCATCACTGCCTGTAAGTACCGCCCTCCAGGTCTTAAAGGCGTATGTCTCCAATACTGGCTGTATCCCTGAACACACAGAAATCTACCTAGCTCTTCTAACCACCATGCTCTTGCTATGGCTCTAATAGCTCTGACCCCAGGGCAACTTTATTTATTAACATAAAATTAAAATCACATTTCAGTACAAATAAAATATCACCACAGTGCAGTGCTTTTATACAGCTGTTGGTGCTGTGGGTATGTTTACATTGCATCATCACAAACAGAGTCTGTGCTGTGCTACGAAGTTATTGTGGATATTCCATTACCAGATAATGGGAATATTTCAGGTACATTATAATCTTATGAGACCATCGTCAGATACGTAGTCTAGAATTCTCTGAAATATCATGGTGCAGCACATGAGTGTACAAGAATACCCACTGTGAAAACTGTAGGAATATTAAACCAAAGGCCTTTTTGGGGATAGTCTTGGTTTGTAGTGGTAGCAATAGAGCCCATGTCCCACTGTCTTCTAAACACAATTGTTACTAAAAGAAATTATTATAACTCCCCAGGGGAGACCTTGCCTTAGAGGGGTAAGAATGGAGGTGGGTTGGGGGGAAGACTGGGGGGTGGGAGGAGGGAGGACAGGGGTATCCATGGTTGATATGTAAAACGAATAGAAAATCTCTTAAAAAAAATACTCCAATAGCCACATACAGAACACCATATTAAAATTTTATATTTTTATATAAATTTATGTTAGTCGTTTCTCTGGCTTTACCCATTCATCTTCTTACTGGTAAGGTGTGTTACTCGGTACTCCGGTTGTAAGTAGCAGAATCCCACTGTAGCTTGCTCTGGAAGGCAATGGCTACCAACTGGTTATCAGACAGTTCAACATAGGCGGTATCCTTCTGTGAATCTTGATTTGCGAGAACAGCTGAAGCATTTCCTCAATTGTGAAATCTGCTCACTGTGATTTGAGATGAAGATCTCTACCTCACAATCAAAACTTCACTCCAGCATTGTCTCCCACTTTGTTCACAACGTGTGAATCCAGAACATGCATTAATATTAAACATCTCTTTGGTTGGATCTCACTATTCCTGCAGTTGCTCTGAGCTTGTTTTGACAATTGCTTTCTGATTTTATGATGCACCTGTTATCATTCCTCCTTTTTATTTTAAAAATGTTTTTTAAAAAATCAAGTTATGTAGTTTTTGTGTATACTATTTTTAAGATGTATGTGTGCGAGTGAATGTCACGTGTGTGTTGCTGTTCACAGAGGCTTGAAGGGGCCTTCATGTCTCTTGGAGCTGGAGTTACAGATGGTTGTGAGCTGCCTAGCATGGGTGTTGATAGTCAAATGCAGATGCTTTGCAACAATGGCAAGTTCTTTTGGCCACTGAGCCATCTCTCCAGCCCTGAGTACACCATCTTTATATACGCACTCATCTCAAAAATGAAAGGTGTATACTCACCTAAATATGTCTTATGCATAGTCACTATACGTGAAATATGTTTTCATTTTGTTTTTAGATATAACATCTGCTAAAAAGAAAATGATGAGAAATGAGAAAATAAAACTAGTAAGAAAAATAAGTTGATTGTTGTATTTTCTTCTACATTCATTCTAATGTCTTTCAAAAATATTTATGTTTTGAGAATGGTACATTTCAATTGTGTTTTTTCCCCTCACTCAACTTCTCCCCCACTTAGCTACCTACCCAACTCCATGTTCTTTCTCTCTCTTAAAGACAAAAAAAGTATACGTAAAAGCCATAAAGTCTGATTCATGGTGGCCAACTATTCCTGAGCATGGGACCTGACTTGCAGTGTGGATGATATACCCAGTGTCACCCCATTGGAGAAAAGTGAGTGCCACTCTCCCATATTCTATCAATTGCAGATAGGTTCTTGGTAAGTGATGGGACTATGCCCATCTACTTATTTCTTAAACCATCAATTTCTATTATCTTTTTGCTTTTTTTAACCTCATTCTACATATTCCTTTTCACTGTTGGTGTTACCAACCAGGTTATATACCTCTAAAAAGCTTAGTCTTAGTCTAATAAGCTATATAAAGATGAGGACCTTTCCCATGTATTTCATGTAGCAAATACTTTTCAAACCAGATTTCCAACTAAACTGCAGGTTTACCCTTAAAGATGTTAGAGGTAATTACAAAAATCTATAATTAATTTCGATGTTTTTAGTGAAGATCATCACCATTGCTATATCTTTTATTTGGAAAAATAGAAGTCCTATAAACCATTCTATTAAAGAAAGGAATTTAAACCTCAAAACCTAATTATTTTTTGAGCAATATTAAGGGATGGAATTTTGACTCAACAAACATGGCGATAATAAAATCTAATTTTATAGAGCTATGTTTGGCCTTGCATCTTTGTCAAAGAAAATGAAAAACTATTAGGACATTGCAATAAAATCTACATGATTATAGACAAACATTTTGGCAAAACCCCATTGTGAACAGTTTGCTTTATATAAACAACATAATAACAAAATGTTTCAATGGCCACCACAACTAATCAAATGCTTTCAGTCTACTTTTTAAATAGAAGAATGCTTTTGTGTTCATGGAAGCCTCCTGATCAAATTCATTTGTTCTTCTATGAATAGCTAAAGCACTAGGCTGGAATATGTACAAAGAACCTGTGTTGGAGAATGTAACAGAGTGTTTAATAACACTAAAAATAAGGTTAACTGTCATTGACAGTGATTATTTTGTCTTTGATAAGAGAAGCCTATGGTGTAATTTCTTACATATGTCAAACTGGAGGTAATTATCATTACCATAGATGGAAAAACTATATTAAATGTATACATAAAATAGCAGGTGAATGTCAGAGCCCCAAATTCCATCATGGGCTTCACAGGCAAATGCTGGTTTAGTATATTATCTACAAAACACTTGCAATTTTTGTTTTGCTTTGTTTTGTTTTTCAAGACAGGGTTTCTCTGTGTAGCCCTAGCTTGTCCTGTAGACCAGGCTGGACTTGAACTCACAGAAATCTGCCTGCCTCTGCCTCCTGAGTGCTAGGATTACAGGCATGCATCACCATATCTGGTCAACACTTGTAAATCATATCATTGCTTTGGGGTGACAAAATAGAGACTTGAGCAAAGGTCATTCACAGGTCACCACAAAAAAAATGAATATGGACTGTCTGAAGCACTATCCTGCTGACCTCTCCCTCTGCTCATCTACAAAGTTCTAATGTTAGTTACCACATCCAATACAGAGACTTCTTGAAGATCTGGGTCACAAAGCTGTGAAAGACTATCTACAACCAAAAACTTTGGAAAGGAACAGTGCATCTTTTTGTCTTTATCCAGTGTTCCATCCACTACTGTTGAAATGAGAATGCTTCTTGAGTTCTTTAGGATGACACTGTGCAAAATTTAGTTGTAAAATGTTTTGTCTTTGTTTATTCAACTTTTATGCATCAAGTATTTTTTAGAAGATTTAAAAAGTATTAGCTAACATTCTGTCTCCATTTTCACTCATTTACTTTTCTTGAATAATGCAGCTGTGTAACGTGTTCAACTGATATGTTCTTTAATAGTGCCCCATTCACATGTAAAAAGTTTTCTGTTCTTCCCATGAGCCTTTAGAGACCTTGGATGAAGCAAAGTCTAAGCTGGAGTCTTATTCTCAACTTGTGTTGCTGCTAAAAGATCTCTTCAGAGTCAAAAAGTCAACCTCATGACCCCAAACTTAAATCCCTCTCCCTATTTTGACTCTAATATTCTTGATGCTCAGAGCAGCCCCTATCCCTCTGAAAGGTGAAGGGGAATTGTCAGAAAGGAAATTCTTGCCATTAACAACCCCAAACTTTAGACCTTGAGCCTGAAGATATGAAAGAACACTGTTGGCAAATTGACACCAGTCACAAAAGGCTTTGAAAATTAATTCAAAAAGAGTTTGCACATGTTGTCAAATCCCTGAACAATGTTTCCCTGATCCAAGTGAGCCGTTATGAGAAGTCGGAAATCTCCCATAACAAGCAAATGATTATGAGTGGAATGAGCTGAATTGATTGGAGCTGACATTTGACATCTGGGCGTATTTCCCCATGCCTTGAATAAAGAGATGGTTCATGTTTTCTGAAAAGCCAACTATTATTTCCTGCAAGAACTTTCTCTTACAGCAGATTTGCTGCTGAAAGGAAGCAGTCCAAAGCCATCCCAACTGGGAACGGCACACAGTAGATGTCACACTATAACTCCAGAACACTGAGTTATGTACAAAAGAAAACTGAAGACGAGTGTGCAAGGCCATTCCCATTTCATCATGTCTGGAAGATGACAGTGGGTTCCAAATCTCAGAACATTTGGAAGCATCTGCTGACTAAACAACCCTCCTTTTGCTTCCCAACCACTCCCAGAACTTAGTCACAAAATCAACTTCAATCATCTGCCCTATCTTGGAAAGTGTGTGTGTGTGTGTGTGTGTGTGTGTGTGTGTGTGTGTGTGTGTAAATAACTGTTCAGATTATTGTCTGCATCACTCTACTTAACGCTGGGGCAAAATAAATAAATAAATACAACCTTGCTAAAGTATCTGGCACCCACAGTGTTCAACCTGGGGCCCTCTTCTATGATCCTTGCATAATTAGCGAGGAGAACTGCACTCAATAAGGCTAAGGAAAGGAAAAAACATGCCCAGCTTTGAAATTCAGATAAGGTGGTTTTATGGTTTTAATTACATTGTAATAACTACATAGAAGTAAATATACTCTTCCTGTTTTAAGTTAGGTGAACATCTGTCATAAATAACTCCACTGCTCTTTCTTTTGTAAACTAATTACACAATAGCCCCTATAAATTCATGGAGTGTTAGGATGCAGAACTTAATTATATAATTCACTTAACCAAATTTTTGCTCTTATTTTAGTGTTCACAATTCTCCACTTTTGCAAGACATGTAATCGGAACATGCTATGAATTGCCTCATGGGAAATTGTGATTAGAATGAAAGGTAGTAGGAAGGGCTTCAGAACTATAGCATTCTATCTACACCTGGGAGAACTAATGCCATTTACTTCGAAGGGGAACATATGTAATTACTATTCATTTACAAACTGACATGCACTATCATTAAGTCTCCCTAACCAATATGTGGTGTGGTTTTTCTGGTTCTGTGAAAAAGAAGTTAAAATTAATTAACTAATTTTATTAATTTTTCAGGAGCCAGTGTACAATTTCTATGTACTGCATGCCACACATAGGTTATATGCTAGAACTCCGAAGGAAGACACACTGATACTATGCTCAGAGGAAAGGAACAGATCACTGGAATTGTTCAACAAAGGATATATGTATAATATAGTCAAGATTCTCATAGAAACTCACTAAGAGCTAAAGAGGGCCTTCTGAAGTAAAAAATCTGTTCTATGTCTTCAATCTTGCTTCAGAGATCAAAGACTGAATACTCATCGATTCTGATAGACTTTCTTATATAGATGCTGTCTTAGTTAGGGTTTCTGTTGCTGTGAAGAGACCTCAGCAACTCTTATAAAGGAAAAACATTTAATTAGGGTGGCTTACATTTTAGAAGTTTAGTTCATTATCATCATGGTAGGAGATGGCAGCATGCAGACAGACATGGTGCTGGAGAAGTAGTCAAGTGTCATTTATCTTAGATTGCTAGTAACAGGAACTGGTCTCTCTCACTGAGGTTTGGCTTGAGTACATATTAGACTCAAAGCCCACCTTCACAGTGGCACACTTCCTCCAATAAGGCCACACCTCCTAATAGTGCCACTCCCTTTGGGGGCCATTTTCTTTCATATCACCAAAGGTGCCCATTTTCATATTAACTGACATTAGATCCAAGAAGTCAGTAAAAATGGGAAATGAAAATTCAGGAAAATGTTTTTTTTTTTCTTGAGGGAAACATAGCCTCACTTACTATGTTGACTTGATGATTGACTGACTGACTGACTGATTGATTGATTGATTGATTGGATCAATGATAGATTTTTGTATTCTTGCTCTCCAAAATGACACTTCTCTTTTTGTAGCTTGACTACTTCTACTGATGATCATTCAGTCAAGGCCCCAAAAGATGTCAAGGTACTGGGCAGAACCATTTTTACAAGTCTTCTCCATGGCTTTCAGACAACTTAAAGATAAAATATGTATTAGTTCCCAAACTGACAAGAACAGAATATCTTACAAAAACAACTTAAGGAAGGGAACCTTTATCTGACTCACCATTTGAGGGTACAGTCTATCATGACAGAGATATGATGGCAGGAGCCTGAAGTGGCTGGTCACATTCAATCAGGAATCAGAGAATAAAAAGGAAGTAGTGCTTAGTTATAAAACCTCAAGACTCACCTTTAATGACATTTTTTTTTTTCATTTAGGCCCCACCTCTTACAGGCTCTACAGCCTTCCTGACACATATCTCCCACAAGCTGGGAACAGAATGTTCAAGCATATGAGCTCATTAAAAAATTTCACATTCACAACACTGAGGGTTGACTCTTGACTGACATCCTTTATGTAGGAAAATCCTATTGACTCTGTTTCAAAGTAAAGTGCTGAAAAGGTGGGTAATTTTTCTTAGACTGGCAAATTGAAAGTGTTTGGCCTTCATGTTCTGTGTAGGAAAATATAAATTAAGTTTTCTATGTAGAAAAGGTGAGCTATCTCTTATCTAAGCAATACTGTCTCTATAACAATAGAACAATAACTGATGATAATGGTTGCTGTGGAATAATCTTTTGTATGCTGTGAAGATTTGTCACACAGGTTGGTTTAATAAAAAGCTGATTGGCCGGTAGCCATGCATAAAGTATAGGTGTGACAAAGAAACTATGAGAATTCTGGGAAGAAGAAAGGAGGAGTCAGAGGAGATGCTAGCAGATGCAGAGGAAGAAAGATATGTAGAAAATGAGGTAATAAACCATAAGCCATATGGCAAAGCATAGATAAGAAATATGGGCTAACTTAAGTTGTAAGAGCTAGCTAGAAACAAGCCTGAGCTATTGGCCCAGTATTTGTAATTAATACTGAGTCTCTGTGTGGTAATTTGGAAGTGGGCTGCCTGGACAGGAAAACTCCATCTACAAATGGTAACTGCTATTCGAAAAACTCTGTTGTGCAAAATATTGTGACAAGTGTTTTACATGTGTCAAAATAAAAAGCTCAAAACAATTATGTGAGTCATGTCTATCATTCCCATTCCACAGAGAGAGAAGATTTTCTGAGATGTTAGGTAGTGTGCACACACACGCATGTGGGCGCATTTAATTCACACTGGGTGATAATGCTTCCCCCAAGAGTCATGCACTATCTAACAAAAACATCAAGAATGCAAATGACAGCAAATTCTGGAGTGATGTAGGGAAAGGAGAACCCTTATTAACTGTTGATATTAGTACAAACTAGTGAAGCATTTTTGGAAAACAGTCAGAAGATTTCATGAAAAAAAAACTAAAAATAAAACTATTCCACTACTGACCTTATTTGTTTAATGAAAACTAGTGGGAAGAAAAAAATAAAACAACACATTGAATTACCATATAATCCAGCTATAACACTTCTGGACATATACCAAAACAACTTTATATCTTTCTACAGAGACACTTGTACATTTGTGTTCAATGCTACTCTGTTCTCAATATCTAGGAAACAGAACAATCACTATGTCCATAAACTGATAAATGAATGCTAAAATATGGTACAACTATATAGTAGAATATTACTCAGCTGTAAAAAAAATGAAACCACAAAATTTTTGGTTAAATAGAGGGAACTGGAAAAAGTATATTGAGTGAAGTAACTGAGACTGAGAGAGACAAATAACATATGTTTTGCCTAACACATTTTCCCTAGCTTCAGATCTTTTGTTTTACATGTCAAGCCTAGAAATCATATAGAAGCCAGGGAATCAGAAACGGACTATGGCTGGTCCATCTAAGGAAATGGGCTACTAGAATATAGGTGAAATGAAGACAGAGAAAAAAATACTAGAGGCAAAAAGGGTCCAAACGGTGGTGGAATCGTAGAGTGGAGGGAATGAGGATGAGGGGGAGACTTAGTCAAAATTAAGTGTGCATGAGGAAGCTACTTGGGAGCATATGATTTTACATCCCAAATTAAAAAAAAACACATATCAACAAAGGATAGGAGAATACATGTGATATGAAAAGAGTCAGGGAGGAAGACTATAGGAAGTTCAAGTTTTAGCAGAGAAAGCAGAAGAGGAATGAAGGAGAGATAGGGGAGTGGGCTGCCTAAAACTAAGAATATATGAAGCATTAGCTCTTACACAAGTTACAAATTAAATTTATAACAAAAAGAGGAGTCTAAAAAGAGGAACCCCACACGGATATACAATGTTGCTCTCAAAGGACTTGGTTTATTAGATAAAAACCTCGGTAGATACCTTTCTAGGACTTATTGGTTAGAGGCACCCCAATCAACACAGGCTGCTATCATTGCTCTTGGTTGCCCACCATAAACTAGATGATAAGATCCTATTGCTGAAAACACTATTCACTCTATCTACATTGAATGCAGGATGCAGAGAAATGAGCCGGGACTGACCAGGTGACTCTCTTCCTATTGGATAAGTTTCATGTTGCTGAAGTTATTATGAAGAGATTAGATATCATTGATCTTATCGAGAGCTTATCTCTGCATGCTTCCATACTGAATTGGTAGGCAAAGTATGCACATAGGTGAAATAGTGGCAAAACTATTTATGGGGTTAATAACCACTCTCTTTATTGTATTTGAGGCCTGCACCACAAGAAGGAATTCATGACTGGTACTGCCAATGTGGTCAAACCGCATTGCAATAGAAGTCATAGCCCCAAGTGGGGAAACCTTTGCTAAATGATCATGTTGTCAAACTGTCTTCTAAATAACTCTGGTTTTATTCATGGATTTTTTTTCTGCTCTCAACCTTAGGCAGCAAGCTTCTTATTGATACAGTGATTTTGCAGAAAGTCATAATTCTTCTACATGCTGAGAATAAGAGACTGTGAGTTCTCAGCCACAGATGAGACATCTATTTCTTCCAGCCCACCAAGGCTCAGGAAACATCACTCAAGAGGGTCTGGAAAGGATGTAAAAGCAGGAAGATGGGGAGGAATGCTATGAAATGCTGTCTTCTGTACATGTGTAGCACGGCTGTTGCACATAAACTCAAAAACTATGATTATCTTCACAAGATCTGCATAAGATTAAGCCAATTAAAAACTCAAGCATGGCAGAGGAAGGTACTTTTGGTGCCCCCATCCCCAGCCGAGGAGCTGTTGCCAGGTGATGGATGCTACAAAAAGCAGAGTCACTTCTCTCAGAGGGGTTACCAGTGGCAGGTTCTTCACGTACCAGTGATGCATCACAGCTATTAATATGTGGGAAGAATTAACTGACTTCATTGGAATATATGGACATTGAAATAAAAAGGGAAATATATCAGGGAGAAGGCCAGGAGGAAGTGGACAGGGGTTTTTGGTGAGGGATGTGATTATAATATACTGTGTACATTTATGAACATTTCAAAGGATAGAATAAAAGTAATTCTTTCTAAAAAAAAAAAAAGTATAATAGTGTAGAATTTCCCAACCATACCAAGTCAACAGAGACCAGAGTAAGTGCTCCTGACCTGTATTATCAAAAAGTTACTCTATCAAAACTTATCAAATATATGCAAAAAGTAACCTGAACATTTATGTAAGGGATATGTTTTTCCCTTTATGTAGAAGGGTGACGTTTTAAAGGTCAGGGTAAATGAGATGTCAAAAATGAATATATTTGTTGTTTTGCAATTATGTTTGATTTTTTAAAAGAACTTCATAGTATGTTGTGTGATATTTTGTTGGTGTTCTAACAAATAAAGCTTTCTTGGAGCCAAAGGGTGAAGCTAGCCACTAGTTAACCATAGAGGTCTGGAGGTCTGTACAGAGAGGAACAGGAAGTGATAAAGCAGGGCAGAGATTGGACTTTTTTGAACTGAAAAAAATGGAAGAGGAAGGAAGAGCCTGTGGCTGCTCTCCTGCTTCTCTGGTCTTTCGGGTTTTACCTCGGTATCTGGCTCCTGGTTTTTATTGATAAGATTAATTAGATTTATACTTCAATAGTAAAGGTAAATTACATTTAATTTTGCAAAGTACATTTCTAAGCAACACTTGCACAGAACATAAGAAATAAAATTAACTTTAGTAATTATGTAGTCCTACCAAATACAGATATACTGATAGCAGCAGAACTTGCCAATGAGTAATTTATGATGAAAAGTATTCTAATCAATCATCTAACGATAAGTTTCAGGGCCCACAGGATGGATTCGGGGATAAAAGCACCTGCTATGTGGAGGCTATGGCCTCCACACATGGACCCCCCCCCCCCCCCCGCCAACACACACTAATAAATAAATAATGAAAAAGAAATTTCTAATGTATCATTAACACAACATTCCCACAATTTGGCTGTAATACATGAATTTCTCAATATATAATTAAAGACAGACTCACTTTAAGAATGGCTAGTGTGATAAATGAAATACTAATTTAAAAAAATCTTTAAAATTATCTTTGATTGCTTACTTTCTCTCATCACAAAGATCACAAAGATCCACCAGGCTTAACTCCCAAATATCTCTGCCCATTTCTTTCCATCTCCATTATCACTGACCAAATTCCCTGATACTTCTACTTCATTCTACCAAAATAAACATTTTATGGGATTTTTTTTTAAAAAAATGTATTCTTACCCTTCCAGAGTGATCTGTTTTTAAAAATCTTAATTTGATAGTCATCTAATCCTGCAGGATTCTCCCATGCTTTATTTCAATTAATACAACGGCTTCCTGATGTTTTTACAATATGCGTAAATATTCTTAGCATGGCCCATGAGAACAGTGGCTTACAAAGCTTCATCATCTTGTCTTTTCTTTCAGTGTTCCAGCACAGAAATCATAGGTTCTATTTGTGTGTTGTACAGACTCTCAGGACTACAAATGCTGTTGCCCCTGGTGGAATTCCATTTATATCTCTATTCATCTGATAATTGCTGTGAGGTTATAATTTGTCAGGTCATTTGTTAACTTCTAACTTGTCATATCTTTCTGACAAGGTCAGAACCGTCTATTATATGCACTCAGATCATCATATATCTGACTTCATAGTTTTTCTCAGAAGTGTAATTATATTTAGCTGAATATTTATTAGTTTAGCATCTCTCACTGTTAAATTCTGTTAAAGAAAGGGCCATGTCTCCCATAAGTCCCGGGCATTTGAATACTTAGTGACTGGGGAGGATTAGGTGGTGTGGCCTTGCTGGTGGAAGTATGTCACTAGGAGTGGAATTTGAGGTTTCTAAAGTCTTGTGCCTTTTAGAGCTAGTTCTCTCAGCTTCCTGCTTGCACAAAGAGATGGGAGCACTCAGCTGTTCTTGCCTTCACATCTTTGTTCCACCATCAAAAACTAACAATCTGGAACTATAAGCCAAATTAAATGATTTCTTTTACAAGCTGTCTTGGATATGGGGTTTTATCATAGCAATAGTAGAGAGTTCCTAAGACGGGACATATTTAGTTTTTCCAGACCTGTGCATTTAACACACCACACACGAAGTGCTCAATTAGTATTTGTGCAAGAAATGCAAATGAATGGAAATTCTTCATCTTGACAGAGAACTGGTGATATTTTATCTACCCCAACTGTCTTGAAGAAGACAATACCCTATGCTAATATTAAATTAGAAATACGTATATAATAATTATATTTGTTGAAACTGAGATTCAGCTACTAAGCTATGAAAGTTGTTTTTTGTTTATATTTTTAGCTTCTCAGATGGTGTCTCACTACGTTTCCCAGGCTGGTATTTGACTTGGTGAGCTTAAATGATCCTTAGCCTTCCAAGTAGCTAAAATGCAGGTGTACACCGTGGAAATATTGATGAGGAAAATTTGTCTCTACGATTATTTCAAACAAACAAGATTTACGTCACAAACAGCTTTTTGGTTTAGTTCAAAGGAAATAGAGGAGATAATTAATTATTTTGTTCTTCTTAAGTACCAAAAACTGTGTGGTGTTTCACATGTTTTCACACATTAAAATTGCCATGTAGGTTGATGTCGTAGAAGAGAAAACTGAGGCTCAAATAATATAGATAATTCCAAGTCACATGGTCAGTAACAAATCCATTTCAATTTATAATTATTATTATGTAATTCTAACTCTAATAAGAAATAATTCAGGTCTCCCCACAAGACACAAAAAACTCAAAAAACCATCACAGTCTATTGTCATCTTGCAGTGTAGCATTATTTTTCCCCTGGAGTCATCTTTTCTAGCAAAGCATAGGAAGCAATTAGAGCAAATTTGGAGTCATATGACCTGCTTAGCAAACAAATAAAGAGAAGTAAATATGGCCACAAATTTTCATTCAGTGACCTCCCTATGATCTTTATTCCCATTCATTAACATATGGTTTAAATTTTGCCCTTTCAGTGAGTTGTAGCAAAAGTACATTCAAATACATTTTAAATGAAACTCTGTGTCTATGCATCGATGGGAAGAAAGTGTTTTGTTGAGATCCACCAGAAGCAAATTGGCTAGGTTTCCCCTTTTCATAAACCATGGCATTTTTATGTATATATGTGCTCAGGCATGTTTCAGAAAAGGAATATTTTCTTGCTATTACTTCTCATAACTTTCTTGCTTGGCTGAAAAGTAAAAATGAATTGTATAATGTATTAAATAACAAAATTGTATTGGAAATTGGAATTTTCACTCCAGTTATTATAAATAAATTTAAGAATTTAGAGTTTCCTGACACATGTGATTGAGTCTTACATGAAATGACGCAAAATACCCAGCTTTTACTATCAAAGCATATCTACTATTACAGGAAAACATTATTAACCTTCAACAGTTTTTTTTTTTTTCAGATAGGATCTCATTTAAACCAGCCTGGCCTCAAACTCCCTAAATATCAAATGATGATCTTAAACTTCTGATTCTCCTGCCTTGACCTCCCAGGTGCTATGACAGTAATCATTTACTGACATCCTTTGCTTACATTCATCATAATTAGCCAACAAAAAATATGTTAATTTTTTTACTTAAATGCTAAATATTTTCCCTAGTCTCTAAGAAAATGCAAATTATGTATTTGAACTCATAAAACACAGAAAGTGTAAGTAAGTATTAGCTCCCCGTTATTGTAACAGAATATATGAAATAATTAACATAAACAGAAAAAAGTTGTATTTAGGCTTATGATTTGGGAGATTCTAGCACATAGATGGTTGACTCTGTTGTTTGGAGGCTAGGAAGGGCCAGCACATCATGAAGGAAAGGTATAACAGAGAAAGCCAACTTACTTCATAGTCAGGAATGAAAAGAAAAAGGGACTGAAACAAGATCTCTCCAAGGTATGTCCCCCAGGACTTAAAATCCCCACTAAGTCCACCTTCTAAGGCTCCATCACACCCCAATAACATCACAGCCTAGGATCTACTCTTCAACCTTTTTGTCCTTGGGGATTGCATCTGAACAATAGCAGAGAGTTTACATAAAACAAGTCTTCAAGAAGGCATACTTCAACAGCAGTAGTCTGAGTTACTCAATGACCTCAACAGGAAAAAACTCAGGCATCCAGATCTGAGTTTTAGTGGAAAATGTCTGTGGAGTATTCAGTAAAAAAAGGAAACAATTAGTGCAGATGATCTGACAAATCTCCTGTGAGAACAAGGAAAACCTACACAGCAGAATCTTGACTTACTCCATCCTCTTTCCTCACCTCAGTCAGATACAAGCCCTATTCTAGGCCAGTGTTGCCAAACTGTGCAGGTCCTTCAATCTTCATCTCCTGGTGAAAGTACAGAGTGCGACCTCAGTAGGGACAAACCACCAGAACTTCTCATCTGTCTGTTCCTCAGACTCTAGGTAGTAGAGGCCATAGATCAAGCAAATAAGGACAGGAGGTTATTTTTTCCATTTGGTCCCACTGATGGGGTAGAGGTACTACCTTAGCCATTAAAAAAGAGGGAGAGAAAATGGGACACAGTTCAGCCTTGGCAAATGTTCTGCATTAGGATAGACAAGCCAAAGAATAAAAGTTATCTAATACCAAGCAGTTAGCCCTGAAAATATACACATACAAGTAACATTATGAAGACTGATCAGGTTATATTTATGTATTTAAAATACACACACACATATAATGTTTTTATACACACACACATATATATATATGTATGTATATATGTGTGTGTGTGCGTGTGTATATATACACCTATGCACATATACATATATATGTAACAAAATTTAAAGAAAATAGAAGCCATGAATTTGGAAGAGAATAAGGAGTGTACCTGGAAGGATTTGGAGGGAAGAAAGGAAAGGAGATAATGTAATTATATTATAATCTAAAAATAAATAAACGAAAATGGCCCCCCACTACCACCCATCACTGTTCCAGTTGCAAGCAAGCAAGGAAGACTCCTGGGGACATGCCTCCCCACCAATACCCCCCATCAGACCTTGCAATATACAAGACCCTTTAACTACCCCAAACCTACCCATCCCCATGTGACTTCAGCAGCCCTGAGACACAAAATCCACCAGATCTGATTGGACCAAGAGTGATCCCCTGAGACACAGACACAGCAAGCACCTACTGGACTAAGAGCAGCTCCCTCAGACATAGACACCTCTTGCACCCACTGGAGGAAGAGATGTGTAGATGTCACTTCAAAAATACATAAAACAAGACAAAGAGCAACATGGTATCACCAGAATCTAGTGATTCTACAACAGCAAGACCTGAACATCACAATGTAGAAGAAGCAGCAGAAAGTGACCTTAAAAATAACTTTATGAAGATGATAAAGGTCTTTAAAGAGGAAATGAAAAATTCCCTTAAAGAATTTGAGGAAAAGCCAGGTGGCGGCGGCGGCGGCGGCGGCGGCGGCACGCACGCCTTTAATCCCAGCACTCGGGAGGCAGAGGCAGGCGGATCTTTGTGAGCTAGAGGCCAGCCTAGGCTACAGAGTGAATTCCAGGAAAGGCACAAAGCTACACAGAGAAACCATGTCTCGAAAAACAAAAAACAAAAACAAAAAACAAAAAACAAAAAAAGAAAGAAAGAAAAGAAATTGAGGAAAAGACAAACAAAAAAATGGAAGAAATCAATAAATCCCTTAAAGAAAGCAAAGAAAAGCAAGAAAAAGTTATTAGACAGATGAAAGAAACACTTCAAGACCTGAAAATTGAAATAGAAGCAATGAAGAAGACACAAACAAAGGGAATGCTGGAAATAGAAAATCTGAGTAAATGAACAGGAACTACAGATGCAAACATAACCAACAGAATACAAGAGATGGAAGAGAGAATCTCTGGTGTGGAGGGTACAATAAAGAAATAGATTAGTCATTCAAAGAAAAAACTAAAGCCAAAAATGTCATAACACAAAATATCCAGGAAATCAGGGACACCATGAAAAGACCAAACCTAAGAATAATAGGGATAGAAGAAAGAGAAGAATACCAACTCAAAGGCACAGAAAATATGTTCAACAAAATCATAGGAGAAAACTTTCCCAACTTAAAGGAAATACCTATGAAGATACAAGAAGCTTATAGAAACCAAATAGACTAGATTAAAAAAAACCCTTACCACATAATAATCAAGCCATTAAACATAGAGAATAAAGAAAGAATATTAAGAGCAGAAAAGGAAAAATGCCAAGTGACTTATAAAGGCAGACCCATCAGAATAACACCTGAATTCTCAATGCAGACTCTAGAAGCCAGAATGTCCTAGACAGACATAATGCAGACACTAAGAGACCACAGATGCCAGCCCAGACTACTATACCCAGAAAAACTTTCAATCACCATAGACAGAGTGCACAAGGTATTCCGAGAAAAAAAAATCAGATTTAAACAGTACCTATCCACAAATTCAGCCCTACAGAAAGCACTAGAAAGAAAAATCCAAGCAAAGGAAGTTAGATGCACCCATGAAAACACAGGCAATAGATAACCCCACAGCAGCAAATATTGAAGAAGGGAAATATACATACACTACCACCAAAAGATAATAGGAAATAACAACCCTTGGTCATTAATATCCTTTAATATCCATGGATTCAATTCACCTATAAAAATACACAGGCTAACAGAGTGGATATGAAAAAAGGAGCCATCCTGCTACATACAAGAAACATACCTCAACTTCAAAGACAGACATTACCTCAGAGTAAAAGGCTGGGAAAAGACTTTCCAATCAAATGGGCTTAAGCAAACTGGTGTAGCTATCCTAATAATTAACAAAATAGACTTCAAACTAAAATCAGTCAAAAGAGATCAGTAAGGACATTACATATTCATCACAGGAAACATCCACCAAGATGAAGTCTCAATTCTGAATATTTATGCTCCAAGTATAGGAAAATATATGTAAAAGAAACAATACTGAAACTTAAACTGCACATCAAACCCCACACACTCATAGTGGGAGACTTCAACACCCCACTCTCACCAGAGGACAGGTTTTCCAGACAGAAACTTAACAGAGAAATAAGGGATCTAAAAGATATTATGACTCAAATGGACTTAATAGTTACAGAACACAACTAACACAAAACAATATACATTCTTCTCAGCACCCCATAGAACTCTCTCTAAAATCGACCACATATTCAGTTACAAAGCAAATCTCAATAGATACAAAAAATTGGAATAACTGCCTTATTTTATTGGACCACCATGGCTTAAAGTTAGATTTCAACAACAACAAAAATTATAGGAAGCCTACAATCTCATGGAAACTGAATAATGCTTAACTGAATCACCAATGTGTCAAGGAAGAAATAAAAAAAGAAATCAGACTTCCTAGAATTCAATGAAAATGAATGTACAACATACCCAAACTTATGGGACAGTGCTAAGAGGAAAATTCATACCATTAAATGTCCACATAAAGTTGGAGAAATCTCACACTAGAAACTTAACAGCACATCTGAAAGCTCTAGAACAAAGCAAAGTAAACTCATCCAGGAGGAATAGATGCCAGGAAATAATCAAATTGAGGGCTGAAATCAATAAAATAAAAACAAAGAGAACAATACAAAGGATCAATGAAACAAAGAGTTGGTTCTTTGAGAAAATCAAGATAGACAAAAGCCTATCCAAACTAACCAAAAGGAAGAGAGACAACATCCACATTAACAAAATCAGAAATGAAAAGAGAGACATAACAACAGACAACAAGGAAATCAAGAGAATCATCAGGTCATACTTCAAAAACCTGTACTGCACAAAACTGGAAAATCTAAAAGAAATGGATAATTTTGTGCATAGATACCACATACCAAAATTAAATCATGATAAAAATAAACAATTCAATAGATCTATAACACCCAAGGAAAGAGAAACAGTCATTAAAAGTCTCCCAAGCAAAAAAAGCACAGAACCAGATGGTTTCAGCTCAGAATTCTACCAGAATTTCAAAAAAGTGTTAATACCAATGCTCTTTAAATTGTTCCACACACTAGAAACAGAGGGAACATTACCAAACTCTTTTTATGAGGCTACAGTTACCCTGATACTCAAACCACACAAGGATGCAAAAAAGAAAGAGAATTACAGACCAATCTCCCTCATGAACATTGATGCAAAACACTCAATAAAATATTGACAAACCAAATCCAAGAACACATCAAAAAATTATTCACCATGACCAAGTAGGCTTCATCCCAGAGATGTAAGGATGGTTCCTCATATGAAAATCTGTCAATGTACTATACCATATAAACAAACTGAACGAAAAAACCCACATGATCATCTCATTAGATGCTGAAAGACCTTTTGACAAAATCCAACACCCCTTCATGATAAAGGTCTTGGAGAGATCAGGAATACAAGGAACATACCTAAACAAAATAAAGGCATTTTACAACAAGCCGACAGTCAACATCAGATTAAACGGAGAGAAACTCAAAGCAATTCCACTAAAATCAGGAACAAGACAAGGCTGTTCACTCTCCCCATATCTAGTCAATATACTACTCAAAGTTCTAACTAGAGCAATAAGACAACAAAAGGATATTAAGGGAATACAAATATTGGAAAGGAAGAAGTCAAACTTTCACTATTTGCAGATGATATGATAGTATACATAATTGACCCCCAAAATCCCACAGGTGATAAACACCTTCAGTAATGTGTCAGGATACAAGATTAACTCAAAAAATCAGTAGCACTCCTATATACAAATGGTAAACGGGCTGAGAAAGAAATCAGAGAAACATCACCCCTTTTAATAGCCATAATAAGTCATATAAAATACCTTGGATTTACTCTAACTAAGCAAGTGAAAGACTTGCATGACAAGAACTTTAAGTCCTTGAAGAAAGAATTTGAAGAAGAGATCAGAAAATGGAAAGATCTCCCATGCTCATGGATAGGTAGAATTAATATAGTAAAAAATGACAATCTTACCAAAAGCAATCCATAGATTCAATGCAATCCCCATCAAAATCCCAACACAATTCTTCACAGACCTGGAAAGAAAAATACTCACCTTCACATGGAAAAGCAAAAAACCCAGGATAGCTAACATAATCCTGTACAATAAAGCAACTTCTGGAGGCATCACCATCCCTGACTACAAGCTCTGCTTTAGAGCAATAATAATAAAAACAGCTTGGTCTTAGCATAAAAACCAATGGAATTGAAGAGCCTGGCAATATCCACACACCTATGAACATCTGATTTTTGACAAAGAAACCAAAACTACAATGGAAAAGAAGAAACCATCATCAACAAATGGTGCTGGCATAACTGAATGTCAACATGTAGAAGATTGTAAATAGATCCATATCTATTGCAATGCACAAAACTTAAGTCCAAGTGGATTAAAGACCTCAACATAAATCCAGTTACACTGAACCTAATAGAAGAGAAAGGAGGAAGTAGTCTTGAATGCACTGGCATGAGAGACCACTTCCTAAATATATACCAGTACCACAGACACTGAGAGAAATAATTAATAAATGGGACCTCCTGAAACTGAGAAGCTTTTATAAGGCAAAGGACATGGTAAATAAGACAAAACAATAGCCTACAGAATGGGAAAAGATCCTCAGCAACCTTACATCTGACAGAGGGCTGATCTCCAAAATATATAAAGAACTCAAAAAAAACTATATATCAAAATATAATATAGTCCAATAAAAATGGACTATAGGGCTAAATAGAGAATTCTCAATGGAATAATATCAAATGGCCAAAAGACATTGAAGTAATTTCTTAACATCCTAAGTCATCAGGGAGATACAAATCAAAACGACTCTGAGATACCATCTTAGACCTGTCAGAATGGCTAAGATCAAAAACACTGATGATAGTTTATGTTGGAGAGGATGTGGAACAAGGGGAACACTCCTCCATTGCTGGTGGGAGTGAAAACTTGTACAATCACTTTGCAAATCAATATGGCATTTTCTCAGAAAATTGGGAATCAATCTACCTCAAGACCCAGCTATACCACTTTTGGACATATACCCAAGGAATGCTCAATCATACCACAAACACACTTGCTCAACTATGCTCATAGCAGCATTATTCATAATAGCCAGAACCTGGAAACAATCTAGATGCCCCTGAACTGAAAAATGAAAAAAGAAAATGTGGTGCATATACACAATGGAGTACTACTCAGCAGTGAAAAACAATAACATCATGAAATTTCCAGGCAATTGGATAGAACTAGAAAATATCATCCTCAATGAGGTAACCCAGACTCTGACAGACAAACATGGTATGTATTCATTCATAAGTAGATGCTAGATGTAAGGCAAAGGATAACCAGACTACAACCCACAACTCTAGAGAAGCTGGCTAACAAGGAGGACCCAAAGAGGGATGCATGAATTGCCCTGGAAAGGAAAAATAGATGAGATATCCATGAGTAAACTGGGAATGGGGGGGCAATATAGAGGGTGGGGGATGAGAATATAAGGGAATGGGATGGTCAAGCTAGAACAGGGACAGAGTGGGAGAGCAATGAAAGAGATACCTTGATAGAGGAAAAACCTGGTGCTAGGAAAGTTCCAAGAAATCCACAAGGATGACCCCAGTTTAGACTACCAGAAATAGTGGAAAGGGTGCCTGAGCTGGTTTACAGCAATAATCAGATCAGTGAATACCCTAACTGTCATCATAGAACCTTCATCTAGTAACTGATGGAAGCAGATGCAGAGATGCACAGCCAAGCACCAGGCCCAGCTCCAAAAATCCAGTCGAAGAGAGGGAAGAGAGATTATCTGAGCAAGGGGCATCAAGATCATGATGGAGAAACTTACAGAGACAGCCAAACCAAGCTAGTGGGAACTCATGAACTTTAGACCAAGAGCTGTAGAACCTCTGTGGGACTGGACTAGGCCCTCTGAATAAGTCAGAGTTATGTAACTTAATCTGCTTAAGGGGCCCCCTGGCAGTAGCATCAGGATCCATCCCTGATTCAGGAGCTGGCTTTTTGGAGCCCATTATATATGGGGGGTCACCTTACATAGCCTTGATTCAGGGAGAGGGGCTTAGACCTGCCTCAGCTGAATGTACCAGGCTCTGCTGACTCCCCATAGGAAGCCTTACCTTTCTGGAGGAAGGACTGGGTGGTGGGTTTGGGAAGAAGGCTTGGGGGGGCAGGAATAAGGAAGAGAGGGGGATCTGTGATTGGTATGTAAAATTAATAAAAAAATCTTTTTGAAAAATAAAATAAATACATAAATTAAAGTTAAGGCATTCCAAAATGCAAACAGAAAATGTGTTACTTTCAGATGTAATATATACTAATTATTGAAGAGATTTCATACTGTGGCAAAATGGAGTCACTAACAGAGTTTAAGCAAGCATCCACATAGAGAAACAAATAGTAAGCAGCATTAGGATATTGGTGAAATTATTAAGGCCACTCCACATGGTTAAAAGGAAGATTTATTTAGTGGGTAACTTACAAATGAAGGGATAGGTAGGTTGCGGGGTCTGGGGACGGTGTATTGCAGTCCAGCGGTGTTCTCTGGAGCTCTGCTTGGTCAACCTCCACCATCTAGGGTTCAGGAACAGAGAGAGTGAGCTGGCCATCTGGATCTCAGATCTCGGGTCTCCAGGGGTCTCCCTTGGCCCTGCCTTGTAGGTGTGACAGTTGTCAAAGCCTCAATGGGGGTTGGAACTTCCAGATCAAAGCTGGAATGGCTACCCACTACATCTCCCCCTTTTTGTCTAAATAAGAAGGTTCTAATCTAATACATGACTATATACAAAGGAATGGTTATCAAATATTGTCCAGGAATAATGAGGGATAATGACCTAGATAAGATGGAACTACAACCAATGCGAACAATATCAAGCAACAAACACATACTAAAATCCAGAGAAGTCTAGAGCATAGATAAATGGCATGTTACAAACATCATTCCAAAAGGTGTCCTATCCTAAAGAACCTGAATCTAACACTTAATATGTTCTATAAATGATAAGTTGTAACTATAACTGTTAGTCTTCAATCCCATCAAGTGATGGAGAAAGAGCAAGCTAGCCTATCCAAATCTTGGGTCTCCAGGGGTCTCTCTTGGCCCCACCTTGTAGGCATGACAGTTGTCGAACCCTCAATGGGGGTTGGAACTTCCAGAGCAAAGCTGGAATGGCTACCCACTACAGGAGAGCTATGTAACTGCTATATTATGTAAAATCCTTATCTTTTAAGAAAATTATGAGACGTGCAAGGGAACAACATAATATGACCACATGGTGAAGGGAAAGACAGTACAGGGCATGAAATTCCTTGTAAAAAGAAAAGTATTTCTGTCTATGTCATTTTATTGTCTTAAGGAATTGTCAAAGAAATTGTGTTTTTAAAAAGTCATACAACCATGCTATAGGGTGTATAACACATAAAAGTTAATATAAATGAGAACAAAGAAGTCCATAGGAGCAAAACATCACAACATGAGAAAATGATATTAAATGGTAACATTCCAATCAAGTGACATACACTGTTAGAGTGGAAAAACACAAGAAATCTGAACAATGAAAACTGAACCATACAAAAAGAGGGGGTAGGGTTTGGAAGGCAGCACCATCTGTAATAGCATCAATAGCATTTAACTAATGAATTTAACAAAAGAAGTGTAAAACCTGAACTCTCCAAAGTACAAAGTATTGTTGAAGGAAAATAAATGAGTAATAAAAATTAACAGTAGACTAATAGAACACACATTTTCAGAGTATAAGTTTTATGTTTCTTCAATTAAATTCAATCTTTAAATAATTAAGGAAATTAAAGTAGGCCTACTGCAGGACAATGCTCCTACTGATCTTAGAGCAACTGCCTTGTTTCTAGCTCTCAAGTGTAACCATAGGATGCATTGGAGATGCAGCAGGCTGAGCTGCAGGTGGTAGGGGGTTCAGGTGGGGCTGCTTGAAACTGCTTGGACCTGGTCCCTGTCCTTTCTAGGATATAGCATCTTCTGTCAGTTGGTAGCAACCTCTAAAACAGCACAAGCTCTTTTCTCTATTCCCCAAAATGAGGGTGTCTTCAAAGCTTTTGAAGTATGTTGTATTTACCATGATATGCATACTTCAGGGTAGGTCTGTTGTTCAGGGTCCTTAGTATGCACTAGAAATTCTATCCATGCTGGGCAGAATCATTGATTAGGGGAGAAGGCTCACAATGAATTCTAACCCTTTGTGTCCATGTCACCTATCTATAAATAGTAAACTCACCATACCACTTCAGTGTTTGTATGTTCTGACTCATCAGATGCAGGCCTCAATAACACTAAAGCTCAAATACAGAGGATGGAAGGTTTCAGGACCTTCTTCCTAGTAGGGAGCATCAGAATGACCTTTTTAATCTCATGCTCAATAGGAGTCGGCCTCTGGGATTGGTTAGTAATGGATATGCTTCATGCCTACAGGAACAGAAATGCATCCTATGTCAGAAGTCAGAAGATTTCCAATGGTTAAGATCACACTTCTAAGACTGACTTACAGCAGAATCACTGTCATCTCAGGTGATTTCTTCAAAGATGCAGGAGATCTGACCCAGAAATTTATAAGCAAATTCAAGTAATCTGGAATAGCTAAAAGCAAATAAGTAAACCTATGTCATAAAACAAAAGACTTAACAGTGATAACAAAGCTTGAGGACTCACACTTCACTGCAGCAATGACTTGTAAGCTACAGTTAATGAAGCAGTAAGATGTTAACAATAAGGATGGACATTTTGCTCAATGGAATAGAATTGAGATTCTAGTATAGCAACCTCTCACAGAGCTGACAATGCATCTCAGTCATAGACCCGGCAGGTGTAAGGCTTAATTTCCAGATTTGCATTAAAAGAAATTCACTGGCACTTGACTTTTGAGTTCTATTGAAATTATTCAGTGGGTAGAACAGTCTTTTCATCAAATGATACTGGGAATGCTGGATATCCACACACACAAATATGAAATTGTGTTCCTACCTCAAATGGTAAAAATTAATGTAAAATACAGTATGTGTTTAGTGATGTGTAGTGATACATACCTGTAATATCAGCACTCAGAAGGCAGACCCAGGAGAAGTACAAGTTCAGTGGCCATCCTGTGTCATATACTAAGATCTTGACTCAAAAAAGCAAAACAAACGAACAAGAACAGCAGCAAAACCTGTTTGGGCTGGAGAAATATCTGAGCAGTTAAGATTACACTGTCTTACAGAGGACCTGAGTTCAGTTCCCAGCACCTATATTTTGGTGGCTCAAAACCATCTCAAGGGCAACAGTGCCCTCTTTTGGCCTCTACAGACACCTGCACTCATGTGCACATACACAGAGACATATAATTAAAAATAAATATTTTTTAAAGTCCATATGTTATACATGAGTTGACTTTATAAAACTATTGGAATAAAACATTGAGGTAGCCGGGCGGTGGTGGCGCACGCCTTTAATCCCAGCACTCGGGAGGCAGAGGCAGGCGGATCTCTGTGAGTTCGAGGCCAGCCTGGGCTACCAAGTGAGTTCCAGGAAAGGCACAAAGCTACACAGAGAAACCCTGTCTTGAAAAACCAAAAAAAAAAAAAAAAAAAAACATTGATGTAACTCTTTTATAACATTTTGTGAGGCAATAACTTCTAGAAATGACTGCAAACATACACACATGCATGAACGCATACACACACACACACACATACACACACATGCACACACACACATGTTTTTAAAACCAGGAAAATTAGACTCTGTAAGAATTTTAAACCTTAAACTGTCCGACACTGATGATCATTTAGCCTGATATCCTTGGCTAATGTTGTTTTCTCCCCTTTCACTTCATAGGTATTACTCCTATGTGTTATATATCCATTTCTGACTCTGTCTCACAGCGTGCTTCCTAGAAGTCACAAAATGTGACAACTGGCACCAAGGCTGATGCAAAAGGTAGGAGTTGCTAATGGCATAAAAGATACACTGGGTTCATGTCTTTATAGTATAGAATCCAAGTAACAGCCTTTAAAAGGTTGTACTTAGAAACTTCAGCCTAGTGAGTAGAAACCTTTGCCCATCTTTAAAAACCTAATGAGTGCATGGTAATAAATTAACTCACTAGTCTGGACCCCACAGAAACCAGAAGGATGTAGGAGAATAAGATAACTATGTATACAAGCTCAGTCAAGTAGATGTTAGTCTTGATCTTAGTTGCAAAGCCAACATGGTATAATTGTTTCCACAAATTAACATGACCTCAGATACATGGTATTTGCCTCTTGATAAAATGAATGCATTCTTTCTATTGAAATAAAAAAATCGTTAAAATATTTTGCAAGTACATATAATAAGAATTTTATCTACACTTTGACCTATCTTTTCCTTTGTCATAATATTATCCAGAGATAAGCACCTCATATGAATATCAAATAACACCTAATTGATCTATTATGTTGATAATATCATGTGAGCCAATCAATGCAAGTAAACAGTCATAAACATATTAAAGGCTTTGACGACAATGACATGTTCCAAATGACAGGAACAAATCCTAAGAAGATTTTAGTGCCTTCTATTGCAGAGATATTTTTAGGTGGTCATAAGTCTGTAATATTTTATAAAGAAAAATACAATATGGCTTCATCTCACCTGCCATGAAGAAGCCTGGAAGGCTTCTTGAAGTACTATAGTAATACACTGCACATTTTAAATACTATTCTAGTGTGGGCATGGACATCACTCAAAACTTCACTAACTCTGAGTGAACCCTGTAACAAGAAAGTTGTCTGCAAGGGATTGGAGATCCTATGATGCTGGAAGCATCAGTAGCAGAAAAAAGATGTGGTGTGGATTTTATGGCAAGCCCCAGCGAGAGAATCAAAAACCAAGCTCCTGGAGTTTTGGAGTAAGGCCATGACATCTGGAGAGGAGAGTTACACACTATTAGGAAAACAGCCTCTGGCATGCTACTGAGCTCTGGTAATGATGAAATTCCAGAACATATGGACACCAAGTGACCACACATCTGGGACTTTCCTATTAGACCTATCAAGTCATAAAGTCAGGCAGGCCTAGCATAATCAAAATTAATATGAAAATCATATATCCAGGACGCAGCAAAAGCAGATCATGAGGGCACAAGCTACCTGTAGGATCTGTGAGTGCAGCCTCTCTTACCATCCTTGAGAGTTGCACAGTTACTTTTGCCTAGGTGCACAATGATGGATAATTGGGGCATCTGTGTGCGTGCCTATAATCCTAGGATGTCAAGGTAGGATGATTACCATGAGTGTAGTGCCAGCAAGGGCTACATAGAAAATTCTAGGCTAGCCTGTGCACATGCCCAGTGTAACTATGACTTCCATTTAAAAAGGATGAACTACTTCTTGATACCTCTGAAGTACAACTTTCTAGCTGTGGAGATCAACAGATGTCCTTGAGGAGTTCTGCAAGTCACTTGATGACAGGTTAGCCTCATTTGCTCTCTACTGTCTCAAAAGGGTTAGTGGTTCATTCTTTGGGAAATACTGACTTGTAGCCAGTATAGATTTTTTTTCCTGTCCATAGTGTACTGGTGGTGGTGGTCTTTGCTTTTTTGGGGGGCCCACCACTCAGCTCAAAAATAAATCACACATGGAGTCTTTTTCTTTCTTATAAATGCCAGCATTAGTTTAGCTTGCTTCTTGCCAGCTTTGCTTAACCTAAATTTTCCCATCTACCTTTTGCCTCTGGGCTTTTTCCTTTTCTTACTTCTGTATATCTTACTTTCACTCTTACTCCATGGCTGGATGTGTAGCTGAGCGTTTGAGTGACTGGCCCCTGAAGTCCTCCTCATTCCTCTTTCATTCCTTGATCTTTCCCCTAGATTTCTCTTCCTATTTATTCTCTCTGCCTGCCAGCCCCACCTATCCTTTCTCCTGCCTCGCTGCTGGCTGTTCAATTCTTTATTAGACCATCAGGTATTTTAGACAGGAAAAGTAACACAGTTTCAGAGTTAAACAAATGCAACCTAATCAAAAGTAACACACTTTAAAATAATATTCGACCACAGTTGGCCATTCTAATCTTTCATAAGTTTACTCTCAGCAAAAAGGCGCTGAGGAACTGAGGCTACATCTCAGTAGTAGAGCACTTACCTAGAATGTGCCAGGCCATGAGTCTGATTCTTAATACTGAAAAAAAGCAAGAAAAGAGAAAAATGGAGTCCCAGAAACGTTGCTTCCCAAATAACCATAGACTTTATTCAATGGGGTCACAAAGCAGGCACTGTGGCAAACACAGAGATGCAGCACCCAGAACCTCTAACAAGAGATGCCTGGCTTCACAGCTGTGAGGAATATGATGAAATTACATCCCCAGGTGATGCCCTCATTAAGCAAATCTCACAGGCATCCCTGGTCCGTGACTGAGCAAGAACGTGGTAGATGAAGGCACACTCTCCTCGGGATAACCCTTAGCCAATGAATGAATCACAGTACCTGTGTCCCACTCTTTCTACCCAATGAGAGACTGCTATGGTAGGCCATGGTTTCTTCTAGAGCTTCTTGCTGGGGTTTCATATGGACATTGCAACCTGACAGCTCAGCCTACTGAACCCATTTCCATTCTTGCCTTTCCTGTCCCCCCAATAATACTATACCTCTACATCAGTCAGCTCTCTGTCACTGTGATAAATACCCAAGTAATCAACACTAAAGAGAAAGGCTTTCTTTGTTTCAGTTTGGGAGGCTTCCGTTCATAAGTGATTTCCCACATTGTTCTGAGTAGGCAGGAGTACTGTACTTTATGATGGAAGCACACAGTGAAGACAGCACACTCGTTGTACAGAATGTAATCAAATGAAAGAATAAAAAGGAATGGACTAGTTACCCATTATTCCTTTTTATTGGTAAAATTGGCAACTATATTATAAATGTAATAACTGTTAGATGTTGGCTTTTACTTTTTTTTTTACATCTCTCTTTAAGTAAAGTGAATTGGCTTATATACTGTGCCTTCATGATCAGAATAAGAGAATCTCTCCCCCCCACACACACTTGAAATGCTGTTTTGAGTTTATTCCTTAAATAGCTTCATATCCATCCATTAGTTTACTAAGATTTCTAGAAACAAATAATTAATCTCCAGGTAGAACCCTTCTAAAATGTTAGACATATCTCAAGAGATGTACCAGATGGTAGATGATCAGAGAGTTGGTAGAACACAGGAACAGGATACAGGAACTTTGTCAGGCTCATGAAGTGTGTTAAACTATTTACGCTTGCTTACTAATAACGATTAGTTTAAGAAATGTGTAAATATTGCATTTCCGTCTGAAACTTGCTTTCATTTTCTGTAGGGGAGAATGGTAGGGAACTAGCTAACCTTCATCCACTCTAAAACCCCTAATAATTGTACTTCTGCCCATAAAGTTAAAAAATTATGAGAAGATCAGCAATGTGTTCTATGTCTTTTAACATCTATTATACTCACATAAATCTGGTGGTACTGGAAAGTGAAGAAATTCTTGACACATTTGATTTTCATAATACAACAAAGAAACTACATAAAAGGCCATAAATTACATTGAAAATCCTTAACTTGATTGGGGTTTTGCTCTTTTTATTTGGAGACTACTAAATGGTTTAAATAAAAGCCTGTTGAAATCCAAATAGCCATATGATTTATGCAAGGAGCTAATTTTAGATGAATTTGCCAGAAGTAAATGCATAGTTTTTAATAATTAGGTTAGTCTGTTGTTGTAGTGTTCGCAGACTTTAAAAGTGAGTATACCATCCTAAATGGTATATGTCATCATCAAAACCCTCCCCCCAGGACTCATGAAGCTATGCAGGAGAGGTAAAGATTTTAAGAGCCAGAGGGAATGGACGACACCAAGGAAACAATGTCTTCTAGACACAACAGGACTGATGCACGTATGAACTCACAAAGACTGTGGCAGCCTGCACAGGGCCTGCACTGGTTCAAGCCAGACAGGGTCCCGGTGCTGATAGGGCGACTGAACACGAGTTATTATCTCTAACCAAGAAGCTATATCCAGTTGACAACCACTTGCAAAGGAAAACCCATTTCAATTCCAATAGAGTCTCACTGGGTATATAAACCACACTTAAGCATAGGTCCATGCCCAGCAGTAGATGGCCAACAGAAAAGGAATGCAATGGTGTTTTTGTAGACATTTTGTCTCATAATGCTTTGTTTAGGCATTCTTTTATCCTTTGCTTGTTTAGTATAGTTTCCTATTTTTTGTTTTGTATGGGTTTTGTTTTGTGTGTCTGTCTGTGATGCTTCTTGTGCTTTTTCAGTTTATTTATTTATTTATTTATTTATTTATTATAACCATAATGATTTTTTATGTTTTTTTTTGTTTTTATGTTTTTTTTTATGTTTTCCTGATTGCTTTCTAAAGAGAGAGAGAAGGAAGGCATTAAGTTGGTGAGTGGAGCATGGGAAGTATCGGGAAGGGATCAGGGAGGAGAATCCGTGATCGGAATATACTGTATGAGTACGGTCGAGTCTAGTATGAAAATTCAAGTATGTTTTAAAAGTGTCTAGAATAATTTTGATACTGAAATGATAATCTTGACACTAATTTTTTAAAAATAACCAAGCATTATTTCTAATAACTTAGAAAGAAATACCATAAGCACATCTGTGAACCATCATAGCTTTATGACAAAATAAATCCACATAATCTTTTTCTGTGCCTTGAAAAAAAAAAACAGGACACAGTTAACCTGAGGATTATAAATGCTCTAAACAAGAAGATTTATTCAGTAAGTTTCTGACAGATCCTAAATTACAGTAGTCTATAAAGAAAACACTGTAATACTAAGACCATCTGCAAAGCAGTTATGCCCCCATTAGAATTTCTGAGGCTGCGAACAATGAAAATATTAACAACTGTATGGAAAGCCTTAAGTGTAAGTAACACATAATGAGCCAAATTAATGTTCTCAAGGAGCAGATTTTATACTTTTCCTACAATACCAAACATAGGCAGTTAACAAATGTTAATGGAATACCAAATATTTGAATTTTTTAAACTAATATGACACATTAGGAGCTAGTTTGTATGTAAAATATGAATCCTTGTAATTTAAAAATTAATATGTACTCAGTTTTGCTAAGCCAGAGTTAAAAGCTACTGTAAGAGGAGCCTATACATAATTTAAACTCTGTGTTAGGGTTTTATCACTGTGATAACATACCTGATCTAAACAGCTTGAAGGAGGAAAGGTCGATCTTGCTTGGTTCAGGTTTCAGGTATTTCAGTCCATAGCTGCTTGGCTCCGCTGATGTGGCAGCAAGCTATCGTGAGGAGCCTGGGGAAGAAGAAACTATTCACCTCATGGTAGTCAGAAAGCAGAAGAAGAGAACAGAGACTCAGTCCAGGTTCAAGAAGGGAAACCCAATGACCTAAATTACTTTCACTAAGGTTCCAAATACTGGTCATAAAGCTCTTAGTAACACAGGATTTGAAATCCAAATCACAACAAGTACAATCTCCAAACTTGAGTTTTGAAGGGCTCCATGATATCAAAAGTGAAGAGGTTGAGGGCCCGTGTTGGTACCATCAATTTTACACAGCCTAGAACCAGCAGGGTCCTGTGAATGAGTGAAGGGCTCTTTCTTCACAGTGCCTTGGCCTATGGGCATCAGTTGTAATTAACTGGTACAGGAAGATTCACTCCAGCTAGTACAGTACCATTCCCTAGACAGGGGCTCCTCAACTGAATGAGGGGAGAAAATCATCCAGGCACAGCAAACACATGAGGGTCTGTACATTCAATTCCCTCTGCTCTTGAATGTGCATATCATGTGACCAGCTGCTTGAAGTTCCTACCTTGACTTCTCCACAATGAGGGAGTATAATTTGGAATTGTAAGCGAAAACGAACTCCTTTCTTCCATAAGCAGCTTTTCGTCAAGGTCTTTTCTTATACCAACAAAATGAAATTAGAATAGGTCCTCAAAATTATATCATTACTTAGCTTAATAGATACAAAACTATCTAAAAGGGTTCAAGGATCTCTACAGGAAATTTTAAGCTTTTGTAGGTCACGGGTAGACAATACAATGTTCTGTTAATATAGTACATATAAACAACACAGTAAGATATTATTCCCAGGCTCCAGCCTGAAGTCCAGCCCGGGCTTTGCAATTTACTAAGTAAGTGATCTAGAGCAAGCTCCTTAGCTTGACTATTCTTTTGTTTCTTACTTAGTGATAAGAATGGTTCTTATAGCATAAACTCCCAAAGAAGATATGATGTTTGTAAGTACCTGGGAAGGTATCAGAAATAAAACTAGACTGCCATGTATTATGTTATCATCATTGTCACCATTAAGTAAGTGCAATGTGTGAGAGCACATGATATAGAAAGTTAGGGGATGTAGGTTTGGCTCAGGAAACAGAGGTGTTCCAAAGAACATGAGTAAAAACAAAGAACTCCTCCAAGCACTGAAATCTATTAGTTAGTGCTAAGTGAACCCCATGAGACTCTCTCTCCTTTTGAAAGGACGGGTGCATTTCTGCAAGGCAGATAGTCTCTGCTTCCTTTTCTGAGGTCCAGACTTGAATAAAACCATCTCTTCCACCAAAACACACACACACACACACACACACACACACACACACACACACACACACACTTCTGAAGTGAATACATAGGAAGCAGATGAGTGTAGGGTAACATAAAGACAACATCGTGAAACATCTCATATGTCAGAATTTTGTTAGGATTCAACAGCAATAACTAGATACTGTATTATCTTAAAAACCAAAGTAGCAGAAAAAAATAGCAGACTCTCCTTGTGGGAAAAAGAGAAAAATTAAAAGATGTATGCAACAATGACTTTCCAGAGCTGGAATGGACAGGCCATTTCCAAGAAGCTAACTGTACTTTAAGATGACAGATCAGTAAAGGACAAAGGACTTTCTTGAGAACTATTGGTTCTGTTTAAGAAAATAGTACTGAAAAATACATTTTTATGGTCACCTGTTTCTCCAAAAAAAGGCTGACATTGCAGCTTAAAAATACATTTCAAAATAAATAAATAGTCGTGGTTTTTAAAGATGGCATGATGGTTTCGACCAAATTTCAGTTTTGTTGCCCCAGCAACTATACAGAAACCTCTGCTGTGATTTGGATTTCAGATCAGGGTGTTTATATCAGAGGCAGTTAGATTTAGACAAATGCATTTAGATTTTGACACAAAAGATGCATTTCTTCCATCTCTGCATAAAGAACACAGAATACAAACAAAAATTAATGAAGCTATTATAGCTGTCCAGGCAATTATTGCTGAACCAAAGATAGATCACAGGCCGGAAAATGTTGGAAGATGAACAATTTGGGGTTTCAGCCTCTCATCTACTTAATACAGTTGGAGCCTACACAGCACTCTGGAATGTGCAAGGAAATAAAGTATTGTTTATTCCAGGAATAAATCTCCCAGAATTTGACCAGTAATTCATCCTAGTTGTCTTTCTTCCTCCAATATGTATTCGTGGAGAGTGAAGATTAGTATTAATAAAATTACAATATTAGGCACAAAAGATACTCATTTTAGCTTTATCTACAGTACTTAAAGTTCGGGGAAATTTAAATAACAAAACTGCAGGACAGTCGCAACCCAAAACAGTCATTAACTGTCCAAAACAACCAAAAACAAGTTGAAAATGTTCTGTTGGCTCACGTAATAGTTCAGAACCCCAAACTCCAAAGTCTTGATTACATTTATATATTCTAAATCATAGTCCTCAGAACAATTCTTTGGGACAGGAACTTCAGCTCCATTTTAGCATATGAGGAAAGCGAATTCAGAAAGGCTTGGTAATGATGTACAATGTGAAAAATATCATGCAGCTGGGAATTGGTGACTTTGGAATTCATGATACCTCTGCCAAGTCCGAAAACTAGTCTCAGGTCACATTTTCCTTTTATGTTTTAATATCTGTCCATAGCAGTGGTTATCAATGTGTGGGCCGTAATCCCTTTGGGGGTTAATTGACCTTTTCATGGGGGTTCCCCAAGACCATGAGGAAACACAGATATTTACTTACAGCTCATAAAAGTAGCAAAATTACAGTTAGGAAGTAGCAGCAAAAATAATGTTATGGTTGAGGGGCTCACCCCAACACGAGGAACTGTATTAAAGGGTTGCTGTGTTAAGAATCTGTGTGAGATTCACTTGGTCCACAGTTTATCTTGCGCCCAAAGGAGGTAGTTTTACTTAGTTTTATTCTTTGACGGTTCCGTACATATTTTCACTCTCAATTACCCCCTCTCATTCCCTCTACCTCTCACATGAAATCCTTCTTTGTCCAGATGATCTCTCTTCTACCCTTCTGTCACTTTCTCTGCGTGAACCACTCAGTTAAAATAGAGTTGCTTGCATGAGCATGGCTAGGGTTTTATCTGCTGGAGCATAGACCACCTAACAATGGCCACGACCCCGAAGAAAGGGACACCAGCACCACCCGTAGCCATGGCTGCCAACAGACCCTGGAGGGTGGGCCGTAGACTCCCCTTTGGCCCTTGTGAAATGTTCACACTCCCAGTCTTCGGTGGATCTTGTGCAAGTAACCGCAGCCGCAGGGAGCTTGAGGGTCATGGCTGCATCATGTCCAGAGCATGTCTGCTACTCGATTTCTCCCATTCTCTGGGTCTTCCATTCTTTCTGCCCCTTGGAGGGGCTTGATATAAATGTCCCATTTCGACACAAGCACTTCACGTCTGTTATTCTCCACATTTTGACTAGCTGTAAGTCTTGCATTAGCTACCATGGCCTGCAATAACAAGTTTGATAAAAGCTGAAACAATTAATCTGTGCTATAAACAAGTGTATTTAGAAGGCACTTTGACAATATGAACTTTTACAAATCTATAGTAGGAGTCCAGCATATTTTTAAACTAAATATTTCCCTCCCTCAACTTTCCCTTTCTCCTATATTTCTTTTCCTCTATGTGAATCAGCATATTTTATGCTCATTTTCTTCCCTAAATCATCTGAAATAATCATGGTGTCTTTCTTGCTTCTCTGTTGTCCCACACCAACAGCTGTTTCTGTTGTTGAAGCCTAAGATTGTCTCAAACTGATGATCCTCTTGCCTCTCTGCCTCCCAAGTGTCAAGACTGTTACCGGGGTGTGCCTCCACATCCAACTTCATTAACCATCACTACCTCTTAACTGGAGAACTGTAATGCTGTTTCCTTTCTTAGTGACCACATTTTCTTTGTGTCTTCAGTGCTAAGACTATCTCACCATCTTCCAATCAAGCACATGCATTGACTTACTTCCCTGAATCAAGTAAAGGTTGAAAATCCTGCTGGCTGACTAAATCTCTGCCTACTTCATCCCCAGTCAGTTTATCACAGTTTAGCATCTGCTGCTTTCATTTACAATTTGAAGTCTTTGAGTGAATTTGGAAATGCAACATGTTGCTTGCATCCTAAGGCTTTCTTCTTTTGTGTTTTTGCAGTTTCCTTTCTCAAGAATTCCTCCTCACAATACTCAATGCCATTTTCCCAAGTAAATGTAAATATTCTGCAAAACAAATATTTAATGAGTTAAAAAAAAGTCACAGTATGTATCTAAATGGTGAATGAGATTGCATTTACTTTAAATTTTCTCTTTTTTTATATTTCAAGTCATATAACATGAGCATTTTTATCATTCTAAAACAGTATAATTTTAGAAAAAAGTTCAGGTACATTAAAAATTATTACTTGTGTGCAAAGGTTACAGAATTTTTGGTTTATTAAGATTTGATCATATAGAGCAGAGAATGAATGTAGATACTTATTGTTTTTGGAGAGCAGTTTAGAGGGCAAAAGAATTTATTCAAGATATTTCAGGCTTCTACAAAGTCATGAGAAATTCCAAGTAGAATAGAATTAGGTTTCAACTATACATGTAGAGAATAATAATCCAATTTGATTTTCATCTTATAGGCTCAATATAAACATATTAAATAACATAAGAAAATAGATGGAGAGAGAGAAACATATAAAATAATACAAAGTTTTTCTCACAGCTGTGAAAAGCAAGTCATTTTGCCTCCTTGCTAATAGGTTAAGTGCACAATTTCAAAAGTCAAATGAGAAACACCAAGTCTAGCTATTAAAATAATTTGAGCACCCACATTGTAGGCACAAGCAAATAACCTCAGCTACTCAGAAGGATCAAAAATTTAAGGTCGGCCTGATTGACAGATTAATTTCATAGCTTTCCTCAACAACTGACTGAGAGCCTGTCTTAAAATATAGAGTAAGAAACATAAAATAAAATAAAAATTAGATCAGTCAGAAAAGTGCTTGCCATACAAATGAGAGGACCTGCTTTGATCCCCAGCACCATGTAAAAATCCAAGCTTTCTAGGGTATTAACACCTCAGTGCTGGAGCGGCAGACACAGAGTACATATGAGATCCCTTGGCCACCCACCCAAGTCTAATCCTCAAGTTGAAGGTGCCAGTGAAAGTCCCTGTCTCTACAGTTCCTGTGGAATAACTCTTGATCTTGATTTCTGACATCCACACACATGAATAAATACATGCACAGGATCCATGCACCACACACACACACACACAAATATACATCCCTAAAACAAGTAAAAAACTGTCAGTGAATATAACACTTGTACATATGCACAAGAGAGACAAGAATACACACATGTGCCACATATATGTACCATATGAATGTGCAAAAATATAAAAAGATTTCAACATTATTACATATGAAAAAATGCAAATCAAAACTTCAGTGAGCTCTTGACACATACCAATGAGAATATTTAAAACTAAGATTAATATCAAGTTTGAACAAAAATTAAGTCATCGAAATTCTCATTGTGGAAGACTGAATGGCAATATCTAAGAAGGTCAAATAGCACATGCATTGTGGCATCATTTCTATTCCTACATATGTTCCTAAAAAGAACATATGCATATGCAATTAGAAGCTCTGAATGAGAATGTTCATAGTACAAATAGTTATCAATTGAAAAATGAATAAACAAACAGTGGTAGAAATATTACATGGCAATGATAGTGAACCAACTAGAAATAGTATCAATTCAAGGAATTTCAAATACATTTTGTTAAGCAGAAGCTAACCATAAAAGACTAAACAGTGTAGTTTCATTTGCATGCAATCCTGAAACAGACAAAAGCAATCAACATTGACAGTAATCAAAGCAGGATATGAACTTATAACGAAAGGCACAAGCTAGCTTTCTTTGGTAAGATAAACATTCCATGCCTTTCTTGATTTGACTCATCTCAACGCATGAATGTATGTCCTTGAACAAATTCCAGGCTTTATGCCTAATATCTCTCCATTTCACTGTATTACTATTATTCAGAGAAAAGCACTGAAGAATGAATGTTAACCAAAGTCATAAAAATGCTAAAGAACAATGGACTTTTAAAGGCATGTTTTAAGGAAGAAAAATAATAGATGATGTCTCACTGCTTGACCCTTGCACTCACTGCTTGACCCTTCATCATTTCTGTTGTCTCTGTCTGCTTGACAAAGTTGAATGACTTTTACAGAGTGCAAAACTCATCACTGAAGGAACTAAAGCCCAAAGGACTGACTTGTTCCGCGACTTTGGGCAACTAACTCTCGCCCAAAGAGACCTCCACTTCCTCATAAAAGCATGATACTCGAATCGGGCCATTTCTTGGGCCACATCTAGGTCTCACATTCTGTGTGTGACTCCAAATGGGAGTTCTGTAGCCCAATACAAAGAACATCACCCAGTGTTCTGTGTGACATAATGAAAATATTTGGCACATCAGTAGACCTGCAATCTGGCAGATATTTGAGAATGTTGGACTGCCAAGAAAAGTTTACCAAGGTCATAAGCCTATTCCACAATGATGTATTGGTCCTGCTAGTGTTGACAGCATCTCACATGACCCCCTCCCAATTGGTGGTGAAGTAAAGCAAGACTGTGAATGGGATCCAGGGATACCTAATTCTTTGTATGCAACACTCAAGAGGATCAAGAGAGACTTGGAAGCTGCTGTTAAGATCTGTTCCCAGTCCTCTGGAAAACCTTTTCAACTCATCTGACAAGCACTCAAGAGAGAACAAGCAACCAATGTTCTAAATAAAAGCATTTCTGTGATATTTAAAAGTTGTAATATACTAAATAAATTAGTTTGTTAAAGGCTAACACCATTTAATTTGTAAAAATACTAGTTGAACTTTAGTAAATTAAATGACTATGTAAAGATGTTAACTGTTTTTCTCATCTACTAGATACTAGCATGTCCTCTCTACGTATTTGAGAGGGTAAGGAATAGTGTTCTCACCTCCCAGAGCTGTATTAAACCAACACAAAAGAACACTAGGTTCTGGGGCAAAGACACTAATTTATACTCTGCTTGAAAGCTTTACTTAGCACTTCTAGGTAGTAGTTGACTGACCTGGGGTAGCCTACTTGATTTATTCTTCACCTCCCAGGGATTTTTTTTTTTAGCCCAGACCTTTTCCTTCCTAAAGCATTCATGGTTCATCACTAGTAATTAAAGAACACTTCAAAAACAAATCCAAAAGGGATTTCATAAAGAGCAAACAAATGACTTTCCGCATTTCACCACTAAACACATTGATCCTGCAGGCATCCTTAGTGTAATAAATAAATGGATATAGCATTTTCCGGAAAAAAAAAATGTAGACCATTCGCTTGTTTTCTGAGGGGAGATGACTTTCATTTTCTGTAGTATATCCTAACTTCTACTAATAAAATCAATTCTAAATATATAAGAATTAGAGGGTGGAAACACTTAAGAGATATATTTGATCTTATTTCAATCTTATGGTACAGGAAGTGACAGAGAAAAACAAAATTAGATCAAAGGATGCTAAGCAAATCCTGCACCATTGTGCACCACAAATAATTTACACTCAAGTGCAGTGACTAACACTGGAAATTTTTGATGAGAAGGAGATATTTGGACCATTTCATAATTAAAAAAAGAGCAATTATTTTACTCAATACAATATTGCAATTTGATATTTCACAAAATGGGCCTATAACTTGGAGCAATTTCAATCAAATGAGTTATTGAAAGTAACCTAGTTTTTTCCTTTTGTGTTACATGATTTTTGTTGTTTGTTTATTTTTGCATAACCTCAGAGGCTTTTTTAAATAAGTTCCTTTAAGTTCTGCTTCATCATTCTGTTCTGAAAGGGAAAGTGAATTTACTTCAGTACCTAAGCCAGATGTTCTCAACCTTCCTAACACTGTGACCCTTTAATACAGTTTGTCATGTTGTGCTGACCCCCAAACGTAAAATTATTTTCATATTTTTGCTACTTCATACAATCACTGCTACTTCATAACTGTAATTTTGCTATGAATTATGATATGTAAATATTTTTCAAGATAGAGGTTTGCCAAAGGTGTCGTGACACACAGGTGGAGAACCACTGATCCAAGTGTGTTCAAAGCATTGTTAGCATTCTGTTTTCCAATCTTTCACACACAGTAAAGGACATGAAAACCTTTCAGCTTCAAAACACAGTCTTGCCTTGTTTGTTTATTGGTTGGTTGGTTGGTTGGTTGGTTCGTTGGTTGGTTGGTTGGTTGGTTGGTTTTCTCAGTAAAGCTTTAAGATTCCTTTGGAGTCAGGATCAATAACAGGACTAGGTAATGAACTCTTGAAAACAAAGGCATTATAACAATACAGACTGCAACATTTACTAGGATTCCCAGGAAAAGTAAGACGAACTGGGAAACTCCCTCAATTATGATTTGCTAATTGATGAGGCCTCCAAAGAATCTGAAGATCAACATGTGTTGTGGAATTGTCATAGTACAATCTATCCTAATTATTTATTAGATTTCACAATTGCAATTGTGTACTTGTAACCCCAACATCAATAATTAGAATACTTATGACATTTGTAGACTTATTCCTATCAGCAAAACATTTGAAATGTTTCATGCTCACATTCCCAGCTGAAGTCAGACAAGGCGATAGTTTGCTTTATTTTAGCTCTTCAAAAGTAAACAAGTACAGGAGTTGGGTTGTAGATATATCAGTTGGGACTAGGATCCACAACTCTGAACTTTTATTGCTTGTGCATTTCTGTAATGATCTCCGTTTGTTGCATAGAAAAGTTTTTTGATAAGTAGTAAGAACTACACACTTATCTGTGAGAGGTTTTAAAGGGGAAAAGGGAAGGAAGAAGTGATATAATTATATTTAATCCAAAAAAAGAGAAATTTTTGAATAAGTAATATTTTTAAAGTAAACTTGTTTACTTAGGGATATCTGTTTCACAGGTGAGGTGTACTTTTTGCTTTGGTTGTTGTTTTGATGTTGAAAATGCCTCCAGACATTTCATGAAGCACTTCACAGAGTTCATAAATACAAAATGATATTATGTACTTTAATGAGAAATTCTGAGCAAATATTTTTAAAGATTTTATTTGTGTGCATGTGCGGTGCAGTGCGTGTGTGTGTGTGTGTGTGTGTGTGTGTGTGTGTGTGTGTGTGTACATGTCTGTGCACATGTATATTAAAGTGCCCTCAAAGGTCAGAAGGCAAAGGAGTTTGATGTCCTAGAAATGCAGGTCCACTAGTTGTAGGTCATTCAGTGTGGGAGCTGGGGACTGGACCATGGTCCCCTGCAAGATCAGTAAATGCTCTTCACCATTGAGCCATCTCTCCAACCCCAAATAAGGAGGCTGAAGAAGCTTACTTCAGATATGAGAAAATTTCGCTTTAAATTCAATGTTAATAAATGTTTATTAAATAAGCCTCTTTACACAAAAATCACACATAAGGCAAATCCATATTATGATCATCTGAGGAAAATCTTGTGGTCAGAATCTGGCAGACACCTAAGAGCTACCCTGTCTGGAATATTTAATCAACTGCTAATATGTATGAATAAAAACAACTAAATGCAGATGAACAACAACAAAATAAAAAACAAAATTCTTCATTATATCTCCATTCAAAGAAAACCAGTTTTTCACATTTTCTATTTTAACTATAGTTACTTAACTATCTCACCCATACTTTTTTTACAAATCAACTATATCAATTAAATTTCTCTACTATACATTTTTACCATTTCAACATATTTATTACATTGTCATTCTTATTTCCCATAATAGCATTTGTACTTCTGTATTTTTCTCCTTTATTTTCAGTGGATGTATTATTTTCATAAAAGAAACCATTTCTGAAGGTATTTTTAAATATTAATGGTGTTTTCAATATTAACTCTAACATTTTTTATTCCATTCTGTTTTCCATATTAACTTTTTCATTTTTTTATTTTATTAGCTTCTCTTTTTGAAGTCTTGTATCCAAAAGGAATTCTTTAAATAGTCTTTTGGTGCTGCAACCAATCCTAGTAAGATTTATGCCATTTATTTCATTATACATTGTTTATTCCCATGATTCCTGATGTATCATTTTTTTACTCATCTTTAATGAGGCAGAATTCAATAAAGGCAATATATGTCTGCACACAAACCATAGAATTACCCATTTTTCTATTCTCTGTCCACCATCATGGAAAACATCAGATGTTTTCATTTTTTCATTAGATCTCTAGTCTCTCTCCTTATTTTTTAGTAGATGTAAATTAATGTGGGGAAAGGAATGGAAAATGAAGGGTCCCTCCCCTCAGAGCTTGGGGAATCTGGCAGAAAAGGGGGATGAAAAATAGTAGCAGTCCAAGGGGATGGAGGACATCAGGAGAACATGGCCCCATTGCATCAACTAAGCAGGGTGCCTATGGGCTCACAGAAGCTAAAGAGGCAAGTATATGGGGCCTGCATGGGTTTGAACTAGGTCTTCTGTATCATTTATGTCTTCTACATCAATGTTCTGGCTGCTAGCTTAGTGTTTGTGTGGGCCTCCTAACAATGGGAGCAGGTGTGTCTCTGACTCTCTTGCCAACCCTTGGCACTCTTTTCCTCCTATGGAGTTGCCTTGTCCGTCCTCGATATGAGAGCTTTCGCCTTGTCGTCTTTTTGTGTCTTATTTTGTTGTGTTTGGTTGTCCTCTCTTGTAGGCCTGCTCCTTTCTCAATAATTTTTTTTATTTGATAAGAATGGCTTGGGGAGCCGGGCGATGGTGGCGCACGCCTTTAATCCCAGCACTGGGAGGCAGAGGCAGGCGGATCTCTGTAAATTCGAGGCCAACATGGGCTACAGAGTGAGTTCCAGGAAAAGGCGCAAAACTACACAGAGAAACGCTGTCTCGAAAAAAAAAAAAAAAAAAAAAAAAAAAAAACGACATGCTAACATTAGACAATCACGGCAACCATCACATCAGCTCTGCCTAAAGTTAATGTCATCAGAGATCCAAAGCAGCAACAGGCAGCCATTCACCTCTTGTGACAGACCCATAGGAATACTTAATAATGGAAGCTGAATCCAAACTTGAGGGGAAGTCATATAAAGACAAATTCATGGGAATTTTAAACTATAAATGCCCAATTTTCTACATAAGAAAGACTGAGAAACTGGAAGGTTAGAGATTAGGACAATAAAAGATAAGGCAGAATCTCAGAATAGATCCTGGAGCAGAAATAAGGTATTCAAGAAGAAGCTGGTGAAACATGAGTAAATTCTGAAGTTTAATTATAATCTTATGCCAAGATTAACTCCCTTGCTTTGAGTCCTGGGGATATCTAAAACATCAGTGTAAGTGGAAGCCAGATGAAAGGAGTATTCAGAAATTCTATTTTTCAACTCTTCTATAAAACCAAAATTATCTCAAAATAAAAAGTTTAAAAATCACCTCTAAAACATATTTTTCAAGTTGAAAACAAATATAAATCACAAACAGAGAAGTACATTTCTCCAGTTTGTACTTAAAATGAAATGCTTAGAATTTTCATTTGCTTTACTCTCGACATTCTAATTCAAAATCCTCAATTTCTTTCAGCCATAATTTATTTAATTTTTCATTACTCTGGGATCTTAGGACAGGTTCTGCCTACCAGTTAGATTTTATTCAAAACCATACTTTAATGTTACTAGAAAGTATCAACGTTTACATTTCTCTTCCTATTAAATCTATTATCTTCGGTCATGGTGACTTCATAGTTTAAAAAGGTAGCATGAATGTTTTAGTTGATACAACAAAGAGTATTTCTTAAAATACAGGAGTACTTTTACAGTTAATGAGGCTCACAGATAGCAATCTTTGAATGTAGAGTTTATCACATTTCAAAATTGTAAATTAAAAAAAGACATCTTCAATTTGTTTTCATAAAGTGGTGTTTTAAAAAGTTCTTCCTAATTTTTAATGTTTTTCCTAAAGCATCTGCTGTGGAATCCTGTGTGTTGGTCTATGTATTTGTGTCTTCCTATGTGTCTGCCTCTGTCTCTGTCTCAAGAACACTAAGCACTTTTAGAGGCAGTTAAGGTGAAAGAAGAGGCTGGACAGGTTGCTCATGGGTCAGAATACTTATTAATCTTACAAAGAATCTGGATTCAGTTCCCAGCACCAATGTGGTGGTTTACAACTATCTATGACTCCAATTCCACAGGAACCATTCCCTTCACGTGACTTCCAAGGACACCAGGCATGCATGTGGTATACATACATGCAGACAGAACACTCAAGTACATAAAGTAAAATAAATAAAAATCTAAAAGTATTTTAAGAAAAAGGATGAGAGGTGAAGACTATTTAATCCCCAAAAGTAAGTTTAAAAAAATTTATAAGGTATGTAAGTGTACCATAGTTAAATCTGATTTGGGGTTTTTTGGTAAAATTTGTATGTGTTATTAAGACTTCTGTAGTTATGTTTGGAAAAGAACAATTAATATAATCATTTTGATAAAATTTAATCATACACAAGTTTAAAGTCATGTAAGATTTGTGTGTTGCACGTAGGGAAAGATAACATTCCTTTATACCTTTAACTCAGCCAACACAGACTAAAGATGTTAAAGAAATAAGTTAGATAACAGAAATACTTCAACAATGTTAATATTTTAGTCTTATAATATAGCTAGCTACCTATGGTTTCTGAAATAGAATACAACAAGAAAAAAAATAGGAGGATTGGTGGGAGAAAGCAGTGGACAGAACAACAGAGTCCAATAATTGTCCTAAATACCATTGGACAGAGAGTCAAAAAAATTTCTGCTTACCCATGAACAAGCTGAAAGATTTCAGTATGCATAAGGCACAGTCTGTGAGTAAGATGATGCCCTTGGAGTTTTCTCTTAGGAGGAAACTCTCCAGGAACCTTGTTGAACAGTCTTTACCCCGGAAGGGGAGGCGGGGCAATCATCCTTCATCCTGTATTCATGAACATCTTCCAACTACTGGTGCTCCCTGACTTTGTACAGTGGGCAGCCTGTAAGAGTAAGGAGCGTCCATCCCAAGAACAGAAAGGCAGTTTCACTTGAGGTGTGGCAAATAAAACAAGGGGCTACTTGGAGGCAGTCGGCGAGAATGTTTACACCTAACACAAGAGACTCTGCTTCTATGAACTCCGAGCTTTCTCCCATGTAACCTAACCATTTGTGTGTAGCTGTCATGGACCTTAACCACATCCCCCTACAGAAGTTTACACTCCTGGCACTGCTATTAGCACATACTGGTGACCATGGCCATTGCTGCTAAAAGCACCCTTTGTTGTTGATCCAGGAGTTCCATGTCTTCTGTTAACGTCCATGAAACTGTGGGGTGTCTACACCTTTCTAACTTGCAAGTAGGGAAAATACCTTAAGCTCTTCACAACTCTCGATGTGTCCAATCACTTTCTCACACATGAAATAATGAATAAATGAACAATACAGCTGTGGAAACAACAAAATGCTTAAATGCAGAAGGTCAGGTGGACGTGGAAACAAAGGCTGATAATGGTCACTGTGGGTTCAGAGCTGTCTGACTTGCCTTAATATATAGTTTCCTTTGTTTGTTTATTATGTCAAACTTTGTTATTCACACCTAAATGTTGAGTGCTGACTAATTAACAAAAAATTAAATCATGTTGTGAGTTCTGCAACACATGCCTATGAATCAGTGTTGCCACGGATAGTAAGACAATCTATATATCACATGGCAAAAGGCAGAGGCCTGGCTCCTGCTTATAGATTTATATATCAAGTAATCCATTTACTTCATGTTTTTTCCCTCAGGGAAATAAATTCCTAGCTTGTGGAAAACACAGAGTGAAAATTTCACGTTCTGTGCCCTAGGATCACCCACTTTTTTTTTTTTAGAGAGCATGACAAAGGCCTATAGGGAACTAGAGAAAGTCAGAGACAAAAAAATAAACTAGTTTTCTCAGGATGAGAAATTTTTACTTCCACAATCTGTCTTTGCGAAAATGAGGCCCAAGTCTCAGGGAAAATGAAACACTGTATCTTGTTTATTGGTTGTTCAATCAGATATGCACTGCTGAGCCTTTAACATTGTGTTTTAGCTGTTCTGCATTTGCTGGCCAAAGATTAAAAAAAAAAAAGTATATTAAAATAAGATGCTGGTGAGAACATCAAAGACTGAGTGAAACTCAACTGTAGTGTGAAAACGCCTAACTTTGGAACTTTCTCTCAATTTGAATTGTGTATTGATGATATTTACATAATAATGTTCCATAGTACAACAAAAATTGTATGAAAATATTTTTAGACTCTTAATTGGGAGGGCTTAAAGGACAGTATGCTCTCAATTATCACTTTTAATTTGAAAACTTTAAAGCCGAAGGTGATGTCTACAAAGCAATTAACAAAGATGTAGAATGACATGGGAAATAAAGAATTATAAAATGTGGTGATATTTTATTTGTGCTCGAACAAATAAAACTTATCTGAGGATCAGAGAACAGAACAGCCTCTAGATTAGACATAGAAGTCAGGCAGTGGTGGCACACACCCTTAATCCTATCACTGGGGAGGCAGAGATCCATCATGTGCAGATACATAAATTGTAGCAAATATTCATATACAGAAAAAAAGATAATTTTAAAAACCAGGAGAGGTGTTTTGATGAACACAAAGATAACTATAATGGTTGCTATCTTTTCATTTTTCAGGCTATAATTTTTTTATTTTATTTTAGCTAACTATCTCAATATAATAGAAATATCATTACTTATAATTAACAAAAATTGTTGTCATTTCTAAAATCTTAAAATATTTATCTGTTAGACTAATTCATAAGATATGATTTGACAGATGAGTGCAAGGAATTTTCTATAACTAAAATAAACCAATCGACTATCCTTATGTTCAAGTGTGATTGATTGAATAGGCCTATTGTCCTATTTAATCAGCAGAATTAGCCAGGAAGTATCACATATTACTGTAACAGGATCAATAATGACATCCACTTCCAACACCATTCTGATATTCACTCAGTATCACTGTGTGTGGCACGCATTTGTATTTTCTCTTAGCCATTTATAAGTGAGTACATACCATATTTGTCTTTCTGGGTCTGGGTTACCTCACTCAGAATAATTTTTTTCTAGTTCTGTCCATTTGCCAGCAAATTTTCTGATGTCATTGTTCTTAGCAGCTGAGTAATGCTCTATTGTGCAAATGCACTACGTTTTCTTAATTCATTCTTCAGTTGAGGGGCATCTAGGTTGTTTCCAGATTCTGGCTATTATGAATAATTCTGCCATGGACAAGATTGAGCAAGTGTTCTTCTGGTGTGATTGAGCATCCTTTGGATATATGCCCAAGAGTGGTGCCACCAAGTCTTGAGGTAGATTGATTGACAATTTTCTGAGAAACTAATATATTGTTTTCCAAAGTGGCTGTACAAGTCCGCACTCTCACCAGCAATGGAGGAGTGTTCCCCTTACTCCACATCCTCACCAGTATGAGCTGTCATTTGTATTCCAGGATTCTTAGCATTGCCAAAGCATGCTAATTCTTTCCCTTCTCTTTACTTTCAATTTATTTGTATCCTTGACTCTATATGGGCCTCCTATAAAAAAACAAACAAACATAGAATTGGATCTTGATCTAAGTAATTTGAGGTTTATTTTAAATCACTATTGGAGATTTATTCTGATCCAAAAGGGGCTCCTCTAGCTGTGGTTTTCCCTGGTATTGCCCAGCAAGTTTTATACTATCTTTGCCTTTTATCTTGAATGAATTCGATTCTCTCTCTCTCTCTCTCTCTCTCTCTCTCTCTCTCTCTCTCTCTCTCTCTCTCTCTCTCCCTCCCTCCCTCCCTCCATTCTTCCCCCTCTCATTTATTTGTTCAAGACATGGTTTCTCTGTATAACTCTGGTTGTCCTAAAACTCACTCTGTAGACCAAGCTGACCTCACACTCAGATTCACCTCTCTCTGCCTCCTGAATGCAGAAATTACAGGAATGTGCCACCACCTCTGGTTTTTTAATGTCCACCACCTCTGGTTTTTTAATGTCTTCATACTTTTCAACATGACCTTCAGTGTTTAGGGGAATATCTTCACTCTTGAACTTTTCACATATACTCTTGCAGAAAAAAGAAAGAAAGAAAAGAAAAAGTCCTTTCCTTTGGGAATGTCTGAGGAATTGTTTTATGGTTTGCCATACTTTCTATGCAAGAAGAAGAAGAAGAAGAAGAAGAAGAAGAAGAAGAAGAAGAAGAAGAAGAAGAAGAAGAAGAAGAAGAAGAAGAAGAAGAAGAAGAAGAAGAAAGGAGAAGGAGAAGGAGAAGGAGAAGGAGAAGGAGAAGGAGAGGAAGAAGCCCAGCTCACAAATATAAAACTGGGGGGGGGGGAGTCACACTAGCTTTCTGAGTAGCATCCTAGTTTTAGGAACTGGACATTCACTTGGTAACCAACATTGGTAAGCCTTGCATTTTCTAAAGTTACTTCTGCCAGCAAGAAACTGCCACAGCACATCAAGCCTGTTTGGGAAAGAAAGGGCCATTAATTTCAATATCTGTGCCCCAGATACTGCTTCCATCCTCAGAGCCAGGACTGCTAAAAGGAGGAAGTACACTTCTTTTGATGCTACCATCTAGCAATCTAGCCTATAAAAGAGCTATAGGGGGTCTGGTTTTTTGCCCTTCCCAGGAAGGTACCACATGCGTCCACTGAAAGCTTGTAGGAAGTAGAACTTATATTCTTTGGCTGCATCTGCCTAGAGTGAAGTTTCCTTTATGTTGGATTCAAAGAGGGGAAGGAGGAAATGGGTTACAGTTCAAATGTCACATACTTGCTGTGTTTACTGAGTTTCAATAGATTGTTTTGAGCAGACATTGTTTCTGTAAACTAAGAAACGATAAACAAGGCTGAAATAAAAGCAAAGACAGTTTTATGCATGGACAGACTCAATTTGCCAGTTGGAAGACATAGAGCTCAGTAGGAAACTAAACCCATGTTCTATCATGTTCAAGGACTACTGGGTTTTTAAGAGGTATGAGGTAACAAATGGGGTGAAGTGAAATAACTTGCTTTTAGCAACTTTTCTTCTGACCCTGCTAGTTACACCAGTTGTTTTAAATGAATTTGGATCCATGCTGGTGTCTGTTCATACATTAAGCTATACATGGTTGGTCATTAAAGGGCTATCATGTGAAGGTTATCAGTAAATAATAAACCTCTGAAACAGCAAGTCAGCAAAAGCCCCAGGGTTGGAAATTGCCACTATCTGGCATCTTGACACAGCATTCTTTCTAAACAACATTCTTTATCAGGAAGTTAAAAATTGATTATCTGGTGTTTGTAAGGCAAACTTGGGCCTGACAATTATGATTTCTGAGACTCAAAGGGAAATTACTCTCTATTTCAATGTTCATGCTTCATTTGCCATATGCCTGAAGGATGATTCCACAGACCTGAAATCACCGTATGCTTTCAAAATGATTTCCAACACTGCCACTGGGAAGTGAGTCTGTAAGCTTCTCACATTGTCTGTTTATAAGTGGATCTTGCAGTCAAATTTTCTGGCTCATAATATCTGTGATTTCCTATGTCGTATTATTGTAGCATCAGTACAAAAAGTTTATACACTTATTATGTGGACTGAGAATTTCAGTCTTCATTTGCATGTATGTAAACTGTTAGTGGAAATTATTTTACTATTCCCACAAATGTCCCCTTTTTCATTTCCTAGATTGTATGGATACAAGTTAAACACACAAATTTAGAGATTCAGCACTAGAATCCATATATGAATGAGAACACGAAACATTTGCTATCCTGTGTCTGTGTTACGTCACCCAGTATAATGTTTTCCAGCTCCATCTACTCACTTGCAAATTGAATCATTTCAATTTTTACAGCTGAATAAAATTCAGTTGTGTATAGGCACAACATTTTCATCATCCGTTCATCAGTTGATGGACATCTAGACTGTTTTCATGTCCTAGATATTATAAATAGAACAGGAATGAGTATGGATAAGCACAACCACAGTAGGAAATAGAATTCTTTGGGTATATACCCAGGAGTGGTATGCCTAGGTCACACGGTATATCAGTTCTAGTTTTCTGAGGAGCCACCAAACTGATTTCTACAGTGGCTGCACTGGTTTTTGCTCATACCAACAGTGCAAGAATGGTGTTCTTTCCTCACATCCTTGCTATGTTCATTGTATTTTGTTTTCTTAATCTTAGTCATTATGACTAGGATAAAATGAAATCTCAAAGTAGTTTTAATTTGTATTTCCCTGGTGGCTATAGTAATAAATACTTTAAAAAATTATTTCTTGTCCATTTATATTTCTTCTGAGAACTCCATTCAGTTCCATAGCTCACCTTTTAATTGAGTTTAATTTGCTTTAATGGTGTTTAATTTGAGTTGAGTGTATAATCTAGATACTAATCCTCAGTCAGACATATAGTTGGCAAAGAATGCTTTTTTCCATTCTGTGTGCTACTTCTTCGGTAAATTAACAATTTTCTTTGCAGTACAGAAGTTTTTCAATTTTGTGAAATCCCACTTACTAATTGTTGGTCTTATTTCCTGGGTGAGTCCTCTACGTGAAAGCTTTTTATCTGAGTCTATATCCTTAAGAGTACTCTCTACACAGGCTTTTAGAATGTACAGACTTTTCAAGTCTGGTGAGATCTCTGATCTATTTGGGGCTGATTTCTGAGCTGAGTGAGAAAGATCTGAGTGTTAAGTGGGAGTGCACTGTGCTGGCAACAGTGGTACACATGTTATGGGGGTAACCAAGTACATTGTGGTTAGATTAAGGGCTTGCTCCGTGGGAAAAAATAAATAAATGCCTAAAGTGGTGAACTAACAAGGCATCTTGATGTAGTTTATCTGGTAGCTAAAAGGAGGTTTATTTCGGGGTAACTTGCAACCAGTTAAGGGGTCGGTTACAGGATCCAGGAGAGGTGACATGTAGTCCAGCATCGTTCTCTGGAGAACTCTGACTTGGTCTGCAATCCAGCATCCAAAATCACAAGGAGTCAAGAGAGCCAGCAGGTATGCATTTTGGGTCTTAAGGGCTCCCGTCTTGGCCACACTCCTGGGGCAGGTTATAGGCTTGCATGGCAGTTACTGACTACCTCCCTTGCCTCACTAGGGGCAGTGCTTCAAGGTCAAATCTGGAACAGCTACCCACTATACATGCCCAATACCTTAAATCTGGCCAAGACCCTATAATTGAGGTGCTCATGGCCCCAGCGGTAAATGCATTATTATTTTGCTAAATAGACATAGCATCTAACTACTCTCCATATAGTATCTATATTCCATCTATTTCTATACTCATAAATTAATGCAGATCTCAAAGAATGTTACTTTTGCAGTGAACAGTAGTTAACAAACAAGCTCATAACTTTTCAAAGTGTAAAGAATAAGTATCTACAGACCGCTTAGCTACAAATAGTGCAACTATATCACACCCACCTCCCAAGGCTCGGAGCCATCATGGAAGTGGAGACAGGAAGACTGTAAGAAAGGTTGGGGAGAACCAGAGAAATAAAAACGTTTATTTTAGACGTGACAGGACCATTGAACTAATAAACTCACACATCTGGGGCTGTTTGCATAAAACCTCTGTAAAAGCAATACTTTCAAAACTATGGCATGCATGGACAGAGGGGCTCTTGACCCCCCAACCGTAATTGAGGAACTACAGAGAAATGATGGCTTCTGGGGGAGGAAGACTGTTTTCTTTAAGGATATGGCACCTGGTAGGTCTATCATACTCCAGTGGATGGACCTTCACCTATAAAGGTCCCGGTAGCACAGATTTGTGCTCCATGGGTTAAAAAACAGAGAATATCAAGTTGGAGGGGGATGGGGAGTATAAAGTTAATTGGGAAGGAGTTAGGGAGTGGAATGGGGAGTGAATCTGGGAGGAGTTGGGGGTGGAGTGGGGGGCAAATGGGATCAAAACCTGTTTTATGCATATATATGAAGTTTTTACAGAATTAATAATTAATGAAAATATCACATATTAAAATTTATTTTTCCTCCACTGGTTTCCCGGGAAATTATGTAACATGCAAATTTGGTAAACATAGACCTCTTAGATACTAATAAATAGCCTTTTCCTTCAATATATGAAGTTCGTGGGTTTGTACTTTGGATTCTCTTCAGGATTGTGTAAGCGTATGTATTATATAATTATGGAGTTTATACTTTTATAGTAGCCTACACATTTGAAACATGGTGGTAAAGTTTTCCAATTAGGGTTTAACTGCCTATCCTTGTTATACATACAGTTTACCTTGAATTATTAAGAAGAAAAATCAGAAACACGTGTTTCACTGTAATGTCCACTCTTTCAACGAATATCTTAAAAATAGTAAGCTTTCAACTCACAGAGAAAGAAGCTGAAAGTCATTTTTTATGGTGTCTTTAGGTTGCTGTTTGAAGGTCACTCTTAGAAAGTGTGACCTTCAGTTATTTAAAAAAGACTTAGCTTCATGAAACACACTAATGGGCCTTTTATTTGGTAAATTGTGGTGTCCAGGAGAGGCATTGTCCCTCCATTGTGGGGTAATTTCATTTAAATTCCTTTTACATGTATATATGCTTATATTTTAGGAAGCTTCTACAGTAAGTTTCCATATAAAGCTTTCAAAGATATTAGTGTAAGTTATCCCTCTCCATACTCCCTCCTCTGCATTTTTCTCCCACCCTCTACCTCATTAACCCCCTATTCCATTATTTCCCGTTCAGCTTTCTTACCACATGTATTGATATATGCCCCTTAGTTGGGAAATTCCCCCATATGGACCCTTACTAGTTTCCCAACTTCTACCGGTACTTCAATTTAAGCACACATAGCTAAAGATACAAACTAACGTCCGCATATTAGAGAGAACATGTAACATTTGTCTTTGTGGGGCTGGGTTGCCTCATTAAAAATTATTATTTCCAGCTCCATAGATTTACTCATGAATTTTACAACTTTACTTTTCTTTACAGCTGAAGAAATTTATTTATACACGTTGTGGAATATTATTTTAAGGTGTGTTACTTTTGTTTATGTTGCATTTGTTGAACTCTGCGAACCTGTGCTACTTTGACTGTCTAAAACACTGGTCTAATAAAGAACTGGATGGCCAGTAGTAAGGCAGGAGAGAGAGATAGGCAGGGCTGGCAGGCAGAGAGAATATATAGAACAAAAGTAACACACCTTAAAATAATATTCTACAACATGTAAACGTTGTAAAAATTCATGAGTATTTATACAGGAAACAAGTTGCTGCTGGTGTTGATACTCAGGGATCAAATACCAGCACTTGGGAGGCTAAGGATGCAGAACCGCCAGGCCAGCCCAGGACTCTGAGCGGCAATATTGATTTGTTTGTTTCTGGTCGCACACAATTATGGTGAAGTAGTAGCAACTCTTCTTCCTGTTTCATTGTGTGCGCCATGTTGGACTTCTCTTTCTACTTTTGTTTCTTTGCACTGACTTTCAATAATTTGATCAGGATGTGATTTGTGGATCCACTGTTTCTTCAAAACACTCACTCCCTGCAGATCTTCTGTTGCGGTGATTCACGTTGATTGGTGATGTTCTGTGAGACGTTGAGGTTTTGTTACGCTTTTCCTTTCGTTTGTGTTTGTTGTTTTGTCTTAGGAATTTTTGTTTTCATTTGCCTTTTAGCTCTCAGTTATCCTGTTTGAACAGTTTCTACTGACCACCTGCCTATTTAGTGTTCTGCAATGTTTAGTAAACATTGAACACTTGAACTCTGACATGATGTTTTCGGCTCTAAAATTTAGACGGAGTACTTTTGCTGTATCTGTACCCAGTTCTCTACTGCGACTGCACATGTGCTTCCTCGTTATTGTCTGGTTTCTCCACCACAGTTGAACGAATTAACGTAGTGATTTTAAATTCTTCTTTTTTCTTCTTACCACATACCATTCATTATTTCTTTTGTTTTTCCATTCATCTATTTATTTTACTACCCAACCGCAGCCCCCCCATCCTCCCCTCCCAGTCCCTCTTCCCCATTCCCCCTCTCACCCCCAATCCCCTCCTCTTCCATGTCCATCCAGGAAAGGGCAGGTCTCCAATGAGTATCAATAAAGCATAGCATATCAAGTTACATAAGTAAGATTAAGCACCTCCCCACGTATTAAGGTTGGGCAAGGCAACCCTGTATGAGGAATAGGGCCATTCATTATTTCTAATCTTCATTGGTTGATATTAATCCTGATTAAGAGTCAGAAATTTCTTTCCTGTCTAGTAGTATTTCTGGAGTTGTTGGGTGTTTGACATATATGCTGTAAGTAGTATGTTTTGCTTTTGCAAATTATAAATTTGCCAGCACATCAATTTGATCTTTTCAAGGTTTGTTTTCTTACTTTGTTTATGTAACTCTTGAATAGATTTTTACTTTAGGGCTGCCCTCCTCTTTAGACTTGATTTTTCTTGAGCTCTACTAAAAGCTCAGATTTTTAATAGTGATGCTTTATTATCATTAATATGAACTTGAGCACTTTCTAGTATTTTGTAAGATCTACCCCAAATAGCTTCTTTGTATTCAATAGTTTTCTCTTTCCTTGGCCTCATTCTTTCTCACCTGCACCATTCATGTGATATCTAGCCAGACTTCAGTGACTGCCCTGGGCAGATTCTATGGCTTCTTAAAAAAAATCCCTTCATCTTATCAGTATTCACTATCTCTGTAACTTACACCTCTGATCGCTCTTAATCTTGGTAAGATTGTTGTGTACTCACAAGTGGAAACCCATGAACTGTGGACTGGTGGCTGTGGAGCCGCCATGGGACTGGACTAGGCCCTCTGGACGTGGAAGACGGTTATTTGGCCCCAACTGTTTGGGGGGCAGGATAAGATAAAAAGGGAGATTATGGAATCTACTTTTAAAAAGGAACTACTTGTTTTAAATAAGATAAGTAATGAAAATTTTTTGATCTGAGTTTATCAGATGTTACTGGACTGGACATTGTTAATATATATAATGGAGTTTTTATCTAAATCTGTGAAATGTTAATGGACTAGACATCGTTGATGTAATCTTGACTGTGTATATTGTATATACTTACTGGATATAATTTTTCTTGTATTAGTTATAAACTTTTTTTAAATTTTAGACAAAAAGAGAGAAAATGTGGTATTGCATTCCCCCAAATATTGTGCATGCTAATAAACTTATCTGGGGTCAGAGACAGAGCAGCCACAATATTAAACATAAAGGATAGGCAGTGGTAGCACACGCCTTTAATCCTAGCATTCCAGAGGCAGAAATCCATGTGTTCAAGGATACAGACAGGCATGGTGACTCATCACACCTTTAATACCAGAAAGCAAGCCTTTAATCCCAGGGAGTGGTGGTAGAAATGGTAGAAAGCAGAAAGGTATATAAGAAATGAGGACCAGAAACTAGAAGCATTTGGCTGGTTAAGCATTTGGCTGGTTAAGCTTTTAGGTTTTGAGCAGCACAGTTCAGCTGAGAGCCATTCGGATATGAGGACACAGAGGCTTCCAATCTGAGGAAACAAGACCAGCTGAGAAGTTGGCCAGGTGAGGTTTGCTATGGCTTGTTTTGTCTCTCTGATCTACCAGCATTGACCCCAATAACTGGCCTCAGGTTTGATTTTATTAAGAACTTTTAAGATTCATGCTACAGGCACCCAAGCAGGGGGATCAGGATCTGTCCCTGGTGAATGGGCAGGCTTCTGGGAATCTGGTGCCTGTGGTGTGACACCTTGCACAGCCTTGGTGCAGTGGGAAGGAGCTTGGACCTGCCTAGGCTCAGTGTGCTGGGCTATGTTGACTCTCCATGGGAAACCTCGATTTGGAGGATGTGGGGATGCAAGATGGCTTGGGAAAAAGGGCTGGAGGTGGCAGAAGTCACTTACATTGTGTTCTAAATGCATGAAATTTTAGACCCTGAAGAGACTAGTAAACCAGATGAGATGTCTTGTCTTTGTTCAATGGCCAAAGAAGACCCATGTCAAGGTCCAAGGCAACTAATATGATCTGTCATCCAGCTTCAAGAATGGCCTGTAGAAGAGAAAGAATAGACTCAAATTGACAAATCAGACAAGAATTTTATCATGGTCTACACATTCTAAGAGTCATGATAATAAAAAGAAGCAATGATAGTTGAGAAATATTTGGTGACAGTTTAGGAATGAGATGCAAAGAAAAGAATATTAGAAAGAAAGTCTCCCAAGTTTTTTGAGCAAATATATGGAAAGTGATACCGACCACTGAGATTCTTGTGTTTATATTTCTCTATGAAATAGGACTGTATTTTATGCACATACTTATATTTTTGTTATATGGCTATAATTACAAAATACCAGAGATGGTGTGGTTATGACAAAAATATATTTTCACAGTTCTGGAGATATAGGGGAAAGTGGAGGTATGGGCATGGTTGGTTCCTCTGAATGCTATAAGGGAAAATCTATTTCAAACCTCTCCTACTGGTATGTGGTCATTTCTATCGATGATTCTGCACATTGTCATATGTGTATGCATATCCCTGTGTCAAATTCTTTTTCGGAAGGATACCAGAATCATACTATATTAGACCTCACCCTAATGACTTCATTTAAACTCAATTATTTCTGTAAAGGCACTATTCCCAAAAATCATATTTTGAAAGATTAGGTCTTCAATACATAATTCAACCCACAGTCACAGATAGATATGAAAGAAATGTATTAATGTTACTTTTCTAATTAGTTGCACTTATGCAATCTTTAAATATATGTGTAGAAATGGTTACTCAAGCTTACTCTATGATCTACATTATAATATAGTCACTAATGCTCACTATCATTAAAATCTATATGATTTTTATGCCTGTGATGTGTTTCTAAATTTTAGAGTTGGCCTACATTGGTTATGTTAATAATTGACTCAAATATCATTTCTTGATAACATTCTTAGAGCTTTTTTGGCAACATATTTTCAAAGGTATATTTTGAAACATACTCTTATCTTGATGAGTACAAAGAACTGATTATTTAGTTGAGATAAAGATTAGAAAAGTAACTCTTAAATTTAATAGAAAAAGTTTAAATTTTTAATGATACCAAACAAGCTACTAGCTTTCATGAACAGACTCTAAACATAACGAACATAGTCATACAAACTCAAACAATTAAAAAAAAATCTTTCATGTTTGGTAGTACTAACAAAATACACAAGAATAAAGAACAGTCAGAGAAAGAGACCACACAAGCGAAAAAGTCACTTAAACTAAAATGTGTCTCCCAATCGTCAATGAGGTGGTGGTAAGTCTTTGAACTCACACAAAAGCATGATGATTGGTCCAATAAATTTCCCCTCTACAATGGAACCATAACATATCTTAAGAACAAACAATATCCTAATATGCTTTACATATGTTCTTATTTTAGCTTATAGATAATTCCATATAGCCGAAGCTCTATAATCATGTTTGTTATTCATTAGACAAAAAAAATTGTGAGATTTCTCATGTGAGATGAGAACAGCAAGAAAGGAAACAATAAATTCATCCCCAAATCAAATACAGAATCAGGTCCCCAAAATGTCAATATAGAGCCTTATGTTTGAGATTGTCATTTTGGGATTAAGGCCACCCAGACATTATTTTCAATTAAGTTTTCAAGAATTGTAGGTTAAGCATTCATTTCAAGTTTGATTAACACAGTACGATAGAGAGTTCTATATGCTAATGAGACTATTTATTTATTCTGAAAACACTGAAATATTCATGTTTCTTAGTAAAAGCCTGGATCATGCTATATTTATTCCACATTCCTTCTTTTAAATAATTAACTTCACATATGTTGTTTCACTTGATTTTCACAGCTGCCTTTTAACATAGAAATCATTTTTTTGCTTCTGTTTTTAGTTAACATGCAAAAATAATAGATTTCATTATTAAATTTTCATGCATATACATCAGTATACTTTGTTCATATTCAACCCCCCACCAACTTTCTTGTCCCCTCTGACCACCCATTTTTCCTATTCTCCCCTTCTCTAATAATCTTCCTTATGCTTTCCTGTAATGCATAAGACATATATGTAATTAAATCATGATTGTATATATAAAAGAAAAAGACGTTTGTCTTCCTTTCTCTCCCCTAATATTTATTTGATCCCTCTTTCTCTTCCTTTTATATCCCTTACCTCCCTGCCCTTTCATATACCCCGATTTCTATATTCATGTCATATACATGTGTGTATGTATCCGTATGAATGTATTTATAATTTTACGATTCAAATTCAATATTCTTTTGAGTGTAGATTTCACACAAAGAGAAACCATGTGATTGTCTTTCTTAGCCTGGCTTCTCCGTGATTTTTATGCAGATTACATAATTTAATTCTTCTTTAAGGATGAAAAGAACTCCTGTGCGCGTGTGCGTGCGCATGTGCGCACGCGCATGTGCACCTTATATCATACAAATGTATTCATTAAGATAAAGGCAATGCTACTAAAAGACAGACAGACAGAAGCTCCCCTTTTCATTAAATTCACTTATTCATTTTATGTGTGGCAGGTGGAGGGTTATGTCCATGGTGTGGGTGTGTCGGTGAGAGGACAACTTGCAGGGATCAATTCTCTCTTTCCAACATGTGAATCCTGGGGATGGAACTCAGGTTGCTAGGCTTGATGGCAGAAGCTTTAACCTACTAAGACACCTCATCACCCTTAGCAACTTCCCCCTTCATTCATTTCTCCCCACCCCAAATAAAAACAGTAGCTTAATGACTAAATGTATTTCTCTCATCTAACAATCCAAGAGTGAATAGTTCTTAGCACACAGATGGCCTCTCCCCTCACATTCTACTTTGCTGTTCTTGGCTCAGAACTCCAGTTGTCTCCATTTCTCAGCCATCATGAATGGAACAAGGAGGGAACTAATGCCAGCCATTGATTTATTTTAACTGATATCTTTAAAAGACCATGCTCACAGGCTAAAGATCAGAATTAAATCACAGAGATAGACCAAGTGGCAGTGGGGTGGGATCTGACTGGGAGGCCATGAACAGAGTCGGGGGGGGGGGATGACCAAAGCTGCAGAATATGATTAAGTCAAAGAATTCCAAGAAACCCATAGAGAGTGGCCAGACACTGTGCAAAAACAGATAGAGCAGCCTCGAAGGACATTAAACAGGACAAAACTTCCTACAGAGTAACAGTGACTTAAACCAAGGACTCAGTTTGCAGCCCGTGCAATAAAGATAAAGACTGTCCTACACACATACAAATCCCAGGTGCTTGCATTACTGTATCTCTTCTCATGATAATGAATACATACAAGACATTTGCATACAAATAAATTCATAGTGATCAAAAGAGGATTAGCAGATGATCTAGGTATCTCCATCTTCAAGGAGGATCTGAAATAAATTTTGAGAATGGCTTAAGCATCTGGCAAAGGATATGATAGATAATAAGGGTTTTAAGTTGCAGATAAAAGGGTTTACACAAGTCCTGTGACCCTGAGACCCTTCTGAGTCCTAAAGAACTGCTAAATCTCTCTAGTCCTGAAATATGGTCAAAACAAATGATGATTCACATTACTTGGTGGGAAGTAATAGAAGGATCATGTTTAAGAGAATCACATAAGCTTGTTTGTTTCAAAATCAATAAAATGGCACTCTGATAGATTGCCACAGAGTACTTATGCACATAAATGTAATTTAATATTAATTGGAAGTCAAACATAGACTAGTAGAATCACAAACTTAATTTGATTCTCAAAGCCTTTCTGGAACAAATTGCTTTTTATCAAGATCTGAGAGTATGTGTCTGAAGTGTGTGTCAACAAAGAGAAGGAAGCTACAGGAGACACTGTGCGTGGGAATTTCAGAAATGAAATCCATGCATGATGGAAGTAACCATTTATGCTCTAAGACATTGTCGTAATAGCAGTCAAATATTTTTCAGAATGACAAGGGAAGCTGTTTGGTGTAGCAATTTAAAATTAGGATTAGACTTGAGATTCAGCAGGCAATGAGGAATCTTAATATGTTCTGGTGCAAGAGTTTATTGAAGCTATTGATTTTGGTAGCTACAAGCATCAAGGTCTTAGAAACAAACTTTTTATCTATAACTCTAACTGAAATAACAAATGTCTCTCTCTACCTTCATCTCCTTTTCACTTATGAAGTATTTTCTATGATCATATTCATGCAGAAGTTAAACTCTCTGCTTTCATAGTCACCATCAATGGCATTTGTAGACAAGCTTCCCTTGCCTCCCCATATTTCCAGTATCAGTTGTTGTTCAGTGAGATAAAGACAAATAGTTTTCTGTCATCTAGGAAACTGCTTTAAAGGGCAGTGGGCAATTGTTGTGTGCTTCGTCGTCGTTGCTGTTATTATTTTGCTATGCTCCATTCTTCCTGCCAATTGGCTAGATATCTGGTAGGATGAATGGGTTTCTATCACACACTTTCAAGCTCTGGGCAATCTTAAAAACAGAAACTATATGTCAACAAAGGTGGAATGTGGACAAGGAGTGCTGATGAGCTGCAATATCAGTTCTGAACTGTCTTCATCTGTCTTGTGCACGAGAGAGAGCTAACTCTCTAATCTGATTCATTCATTTTAAGGTACTGATAACTGTACTAAAACTTAATACTGATACAATGGTTATAAGGAATAGAGGAAGGGAGGAAATCAATGAACAAAGATTCCAAAAGGCCAATGATAGGTTTAAAAGTTTAACAAAGTCCACACTGTTCTACTTCTTATATTTTCTAGACTTTATGTGGTATATTGTTAGGGTTACAAAAATATTAATTTTATCATCTTTATTTTCCTTCTTTGAAGCTATTGTCACTCTTTAGAGTGAATGTTGTTATTATATCTGCTTTTTAAGACCTATCACACTGCCAAAATAAACAGGCAAGAAAATGTGAATGAAAGAGTTTTTGCATTGAGAAAATATTTTATTGCCACTATTTTATGACTTTTGTAGTAGGGAGCCAGTTGTTTAGTGTTGGGAATATTTGAGTATTCAACCTTTTCAGGTTGAATAATTATCTTAACAGACTTACTTATCAACAGGTGTAATTTAAAGAAACGGACCATTCTCTTTATAAATGCAGTTTTTGATGGATAGTAGTTTAGCAATCTATAGCAAGAGTTTTCTACAAATCAAATTAGAACTACGCACTCAAATCATAGTGATCGCATGTCTTTCTTTCTTTAGATGTTAAATATTAAAAGTACCTACTGTCTGTTGCAAAGAGAAGTTTCCTTGATGAGAGGTGAGGACTACACTTACCTGTGAACATAAGGGCAAATATTTAGAATGGAGTTAGGGATTGTGCTGGGAATTTGAAAAGAGCAAGGAAGGGTACAAGGGAGAGTTTGGATGAATGAAAGGGAAGAGAGAAATGGTGTGATTATATTATAACCTCAAAAGTAAAAGAAAAACTGCCAAGAAAATGTCTACTGTTCTTTTTTTAATTAATTCTGCCCACTTTTCTGAAAATAATGTAATTAAATTTTTCTTCATGACTCAGTATAATATATATATATAATCATATTTTCATATATATAAAATCATATTTTCTATCACATTGTCTTTATTCTTCTAGATTCTCTGAATTGGCTATTGTGATCACAGATAAACACAGGCATGCAGATATTTATACAACAAACTATCTTTGATTCTTGGGGGCATAAACACAGAAGTGGATGGCTGAATCACATGGAAGTCCTATTTTTTGGGTTTTGGAGAACCTCCATATGAATTTTCTATAGTGGCTGGACTCATTTACATTTCCATTAACAACAAGTAAGACTTGTGCCTTGTTTTCCTGATATCCTCCCAGCACTTATCTATTTCCTTTGTTCTTGCTGAATTTTATTATTATTATTATCATCATCATCATCATCATCATCATTATCAGTGTGTGCATATATGCATGTGTATGTGGGGAGTGCAATGATGTATGTGAGAACAGATGTATGCATGTCATAGACTAAATATGGAGGTCAGGGAACAACTTTCAAGAATTGTTCTATTCTTCCACCTTGGGAGCTGGGAATCTAATTCATGTTCACAGGTTTGCACAGCAAGTGTTCTTAACCACCAACCCATCTCACCAGCTCTGTGTTGCTTTTTATAACCATTCTGACTGGGATGATATGGAGTCTCAAATTATTTTTGATATATACTTCCCTGATGGTTAAGGATGTTGAACATTTTATCATGTATATATTGGCCATTTGTACTTCTTCATTTAAAGGGTTTTTTTCCAGTTCAATTAGACATTTATTAATTGAATCATTTGTTCCTTTATGTGTGTGCGTGTGTGCGTGTGTGTGTGTGTATGCGTGCATGCAGCAAGCTTTCTCATTGGACTATCTGTGGACCATCAGCCCACAAATAATAACCCAAAGACTTATGCTAATTATGAAAGCTTGGCTGTAGTTTAGGCTTTTTCTCAAATAGCTCTTATAAGTTAATTAATTCATTTTTTAATCTACATTCTGCCACGGGGCTCAGTTACCTCTTCTTAGTATGTCCCATCTGACTTGCTCCAAGCCTGCTGGCAAAATCATGCCTAGATTCCTCCTACCAATTTTTCTTTCTCTCTGCACGAAATTCCTGCCTATACCTCTTGCCTAGCTATTGGACATTCAGCTTTTTATTACACCAGTTACAGCAATATATCTTCACACAGTGTACAAATATCCCACAACATTCCCCACTTTTTTCTAAGTAAAAAGGAAAGGTTTAAACTCTAATATAGTAAAATTATATTCTATATGAACAATTATCAAATAAAAATTACATTCACAATGTCCAATCCATTTGTATTTAGTAAATTTGGAGAAAATACTCTATTTTCTATCCTATCTTGATGAATCTAAAGTTTTACACCTAAATCACTTTTTATCATAATTTCTATCACCATCCAAAAGTATCTTTTTAGGCCTTAAAAAATCTTCTTAGATAAACAACTTAAACTTTTATGTTTTTCAACCTTATAAACTTTACATATTTTATGTATTTTTTTAATTTGGTAACAATGATAACTATATGACCATCTAGTCTTAAATCCCCATCAGAGAACCAAGAAGGATAAAATATCCCTGAGTAAACAGGAACTGTGAAGCAAACAACTTCCAAAACTATAGAAATGACAGACATCTGACTGCCTGAACAGTTACCCCAAGGTTCCTCTGTGATCTTGGGGCATCCATCTTTGGCCTACAGGCCTAGAATATCTAACAGACTTTTCTGTGAAGCATGAATTTTGAAGGACTGTCTTACCTTGTGTTGGCAAAGTTTAGCAGTAACATTTTTTGTGCCCTGCTTATCCAGTTTGGACAGCATATTGTCAGTTGAGGCAAGGGCAGTTCCTTGCCCAAATGGTTAGTTTTGTCACACTGTAAGTAAACTCCATATAGAGGTTCTTCAATACCCATCATCTTTTTTTTTTTTAAGTAAATTGGTGCTGTCAGGAACAGATATGTTTCACTGTCATGGAAAGCCTTAGATTATTAAAAACTTCTTAAATGTCATATTCTGTAGGTTTCTGAAGTGTTGGAAGAACATCTGTCTAAAATATATCTTTGTTTGACCTTGAAAATATACCAAACATGACTACAAGTTTGATTGTTGTAGATGACTACTAGTCTCATTTCTTAATTTTCCTAAATAATTTCTAATAATAATAACGTTCAAGGGCTAGAAATTTACATTACATTGTTAAATGTGCTGCATAGGTACAATACCTTAAACAAGAGTAGAAATATATATTCAATATAACAAAAATAACCTTAAATTTGTATCAATATACAAAAAATCCATACCAATATAAAATATTTAAGAATAGTAGTTGCTTTTTAGTTTAAAAGTAGATTCAACAATCTACCCTTTTTCCTATCATTTCTATACATATCCTTTTCCTTTCAAAAGTAGATCCCTGAATCTAATCTCCTTTGTTTGGTTTTTCCTTAACTGTGACCAACCACAACTTGTAACCAATCCCCCTAAATAATGATAAACATCCATAATTCATTGAATGACCAAAACCACCCACCCTACCTCTTGAGAATGTGGGTATTGTGTTCTCTAGACTGCCTCCTGTTGTCTGGATATGAAAGCATCTCTAGGGAACCCTGAAAAAATTGGGATAATGGTCAAGTCCTAGGAGAGCTAGCTGTAATTTTTTTTTTGTTTAGTCTCTGTGTGATGGGAAAGTGCAGAGCCTGTGTGGAGTCCTGGTTGTAGTACTGGGTGAGGCTGAACTATCTTAGCTAGCAACTTTGAAGTTGTTCTGGATATAGAATTTTGAGGAGATTGCAACAGAGGCATTTTGAGAGGCTGGATCACCTGGGCTATTTGTCTTTATTAGTGCCTGGTCCTTTTGTTCTGAAAACACACAAACTTTTAAAGATAAAATATAGATCTGCATTAACACAAGTATGGAATTACAGTGTGTACAAGTCAGCTAATGGCGATTTTCTGTTTTATGTTTGAGCAAGCAAAAGGCATCTGTCAACTTTATAAATATTTTTGTACTGTATAACCAAACCTCTAGCCTTACTATATGAAAGGATGCCATGTAATTATAAGTCATGTGGATTCTGTAGCCAACAAGAACTATCATGTTTCATCAAGTCTCATTGCTGTTCCCATGCAGAAGGATCAGCATACATGTCACCTGTCCTGTACTCTTTCCTGGCTTCTTCCCTCGTGTCTGTAGCCAAGATACTCAGTAGGTCTTCCTCAATCAAATCTGATCTTTATTAATTTTGAAGGAATTCATAGCTTTTTGTTTCCTGTGGAAACAAGTGAAACCTCTCCCCCTATGCAACACATTTTCTGACTTCCATTCTGAAGTTAAAACATTCTTAAAAATATATAGGTTGGTTTAAGTTAGCAGTTCCAATATCTCAGCAGCTACTGTTTTTGTTCATTAGCATTTAAAAAAGTCAAAGTCAACAGAGTACCATACAGGATCCAGATACCGTGTGTATTTTCCATCGTTATGTGGCTTTTTCCTTTTATATTATTTTACTCTCTGTTATTTTTAAACTGCTTATTTTTTCATAATTGTCTATACCCATTTTATTTTCTTTCTTCAGCATCTAAGCACATTTTTAAGCCTTCTACATCTGTTTAGAGATTTTCTCAGTCTGGACCTTTCTGCATTTCTGCAGCATTCTCTGACCACATGAGCCAAACTTTAAACTGCTAAGAGGCTGCTAGGCCCTCCGCCATGTGGCTCTGCTTAGCACATGGCCTGGCATCTGCCTTTTCCCCTCTTCAGGTCAGTGAGAGTGGAGCCTCATGACTGCAGGACCCAGCCTGGAGCTGATCTGTCAGCCCAACTCTGGTAGGCACTTCTACCTAGTTTCCTGCCACTGAGGAGTGCACTACCCTCCACTCATAAACCCCATTCAAGTGCTTAGTAGCAGGGCCTCTTTAAAGAGCTGCAAGCTCCGAGCCTACTTGGAACTTTTTTTTTTCAGCTTTCTCAGGCCCTTTTATGGATTTACATGCTATGTGTTGGACACCAAATGCAGTAAGCTTTCTTGACAGACTATCTTTGGACCACCAGCCTACAAATAATGACCCAGAGACTTATTATTAGTTATGAAAGATTGGCCTTAACTTAGACTTTTTCACAAATAGCTCTTATAACTTAACTAACCCAAATTTTTTAAATCTATATTCTGCTGCATGGCTCAGTTACCTCTTCTTAGTATGGCACATCTGACTTGCTCCAAGTCTGCTGGTAAAATCACTCACCTAGATTCCTCCTCCCAGTTTCTCTCTCTCTGCCCAGAAATTCCACCTATACCTTGTGCTAGCTCTTAACTATTCAGCTATTTATTATACCAATCACAACACTACATGTTCACACATGTTATACAAATATCTCACAATGTGTGTGTGTGTGTGTGTGTGTGTGTGTGTGTGTTATTTATATCTGCTAGATATTGTAACAGGGTCCCAGACCTTAATAGGCCCCCAAACCTTAGCACAACTGACTCCATGATGGAAGGGCCATTGAGGCTGTGAAACTTAGCATGTAGACAATACCACCTGCCAAAAGTAAAACAAAGACTGAATCCATCAAAGTCCATAGTTCTGAGAAAGTCTCTAAATGTTCTAATCTTGCTTTTTGGCTTCTATAGTTCCGCTCCTGGCTAACTGTTTTTATTACCTGAAGTATGTCAACCCCAAACATGGCTTTTGTGCTTAAAAACTCACCCTGATAAAGACTCAGTGCTATACTGGGACCCTGAGCACCCAGTGTAGTCACCAGTTAAAGACTTTCTATTGGTTCATGTCCAAGCAGTCTTCTCTGGTGAGTATCCCACAACAGATATGAACTCCCTGTCTGGTAAATATTTGTAAAAGTTATTCCCATTCTATAGCCTATTTCTTTGCTTTGATGATTGTTTCTTTTGTTGTGAACAATCTTTTTTTATGTGATCTCATTGCCCTTATTCCTCAGCTATTAGCTATCTATTCAGAAAGAAAGTTATTATTTATGCCAAGATTTTGAATGTTTATGCTCTATTTTTCTTTAATTATTTCTGAGTTATTTCTTATTACATTAAGGTCTTTAATACACTAAATTTATTTTTACACAGTATTTGCAAAAAATTATCATAATAAATGCCTTTTCCTTCCATTTTTCTTGAGTTATATCCTCTCCTGGCTTTCAGTGTAAACGTGAGAATAAGCTTGGTCAATGTGAAGCAGGCAATGGCTTAATAGAGACTCATATGGGAAAATCTGCCCTTCTACTACTTTTTGATATGGAGAGACTCAAGACCACCACATAAAGAAGCCTCAGACAGTCTTCAGGAAAGTAGGAAGTCAAATGAAATGGTGACCAGCCATCTCCATGCTGCCCCCTAAATGGTCCCATTCAGACTATCAAGAGCAAACTGCTGATCGTCCTGAAGAATTACAACTTGATCTCATGTCTCATCTTTTTGTTTATTTGCTTGGTGTTTTGGAGTGTTTGTTTGTTTTTGACACTGATTTTTTGAGTTTGGTTTGTAAAAACAGTGATGTCAACAAAAAAGATGATATTCAACTTTGATCTTTCCTTTCAAACCTTGTAAAATTTCTAAACGCAATGTAATTAGAGTGGCCTTTGATGACCAGAGGATGATCCTCTTTTATAAGAAGAAAAAATACAAAACAGGAGAAATAAAAAGATTTGGACAAAAACAAAGAAAATTGAGTTGTGTTCTTATGAGTAACCAGTCATATGTTACTTATGCCCCCCAGTCACCAGCTTCCACTCTAGAAACACTTCAATGCTGCGGTCCATGGTAATAGTTCTCCTTTTTAGTGATGTTCCTATGACTTTGGTATCTTAGCCTAAGAGCTTTTGCTCTTTCCTTCCAGTTTCAAAGCCTACTTCAACAAAAAGCCAGTTCTATCCTGATTTAAAAGAATCATTGCAGTGATCATTAGGCAAAAAAAAAAAAATGACTAACTTATTACCTTTCTTTTTGCAAACATATTTCTTCATACAAGAATTTATTTTTAAAATATTTTAAAGAAACTACCATCTGAGATATTGTGACAATTTTTTCCTATTGGCAGAATGTTCACTATAGATTTTACAGAAGTTGATGTTAGTTTATGATGAGAGCCAAGGAGTCATTAATAAAGAATTTCACCTGTGTGGTATGTATGTGTGTATAAAGGAAATCTATTCTCTCTTTCTTTGTATGAGTTTATATACATATATGTATGGTCATATATGTGTGGGTGCATAGGCACATGTGTGACCATACATGTGGAGGCAAGAAGTTTGATGAAGGCCAGAAGTTTGGTGGGCATCTTTCCCTATTGCTCTCCATCATATAAGGCAGAGTCTCTCACTGGATCCCATCTTCACATGCCAAGGCTGAGGTTACAGGCAGCTTGCCATACCTACCAGTCACTTCTATGGATTCTGGAGGTCCAAACTCAGGTCCTTATGCTCTCATGGCAAGGGTATGTAGCAACCTTCCAGGCTTGCTGTCTCAGTTTTAGAGTAAGTTGGTGGAGATTTTTGTTTTACTTAAAAAAATGTTTATCTTTCAGAGTGTTAAATATTTATCTGATAGAAATAATCCAATTGTATAGGCAAAAAAAAATATCCAATTTCCAGATATGGTGGTGCATGACTTTAATTCTATTACTTGAGATTCAGAGACAAAGAAATCTGAGTTTGAGGCCAGATTGCTCTGGATAGGGAATTCCAGGCTAGCTATTGCTACATATGGAGAGTCTGTCAGAAGAAGAAGTCAGAAGGAGGAGGAGGAGAAGGAGGAGGAAGGGGGTAGAAGGAGGAGGAGGAAGAGGAGGTGGAGAAGGAGAAGGAGGAGGAGAAGGAGGAGGAGGAGAAGGAGAAGGAGAAGGAGAAGGAGACGGAGACGGAGACGGAGACGGAGACGGAGACGGAGACGGAGACGGAGAAGAAGAAGAAGAAGAAGAAGAAGAAGAAGAAGAAGAAGAAGAAGAAGAAGAAGAAGAAGAAGAAGAAGAAGAAGAAGAAGAAGAAGAAGGTAGCATGAAGAAAAGAATTCAATTATTCATTAGTAAATGAAATAATTTAGTAGTTAGTAATACATCAAAATACAGCTGGTAAACTGTTCCATTTGATACTAACTGACTAATGTATAGTGTAAATGGGGGAGGAGGAGGAAAGGAAATACACGAGAATAGAATCAACATAGGTGGTGTGAACCTTTACTATAACCAACCATAGGCTCAAGGACTGCTTACCTTCCCTCCCTCTCCTATACCCTTTCCTCTCATCCCAAACATTATTAAAATACTTACTATAAAAAAGAACCTTTTCAATAGAATTGCATGAAATACCAATATTATGTCCTAGTATATAAGCCAGAGCAAAAGCACTATCTGCCCTAAGCATATAGCACACCTGACCCATAACATGGTGGTCTTCCTGTGTTGTGTCCAGCAAACGAGCCACAAGGACAAACACAAGACAGCATATGATCCACCCTAGCCCCTCCTTGTCTTAGTACTATGAAGACCAGATCCCTGAGAACAGGCCTCCTTTTCCTCATTTCACGGGGTAAAAAAAAAAGGGGGGGGGAATATAAGCATGCTGAGGAAAGTCTCCAGGGAGAAGCCTGAAGGAACTTTGGAAAGAGATAAAGTTCTTCAGTGCCTCTGTCATTGTGTACCTTCTTCGGCGACATCACTGCCATGCTCCCTTCCCCTTAAAGCTGGTGTCCTTGACAAAGTGACATTTGCTTCCTATCCTTGCCTCACTTCTCCCTTCACAACAATTAGATGCCTTCCTGTCAGCACATTGGTGTCTTTTGTGTTAGACTTCGTGCTATCCTAAACTGGCATCTCCCCTGTCTTCCTAAGCCATCCCGCTCTGCTCTTTTTTTTTTTTTTTTTTTTTTCTGAAAGCCTGCTCCAGCTGCTTCTGGATGATATGGAGCTTCTGGATGAGAATCTCTCTTGGTGTACACTGAGTCCAAAATACGTGGCACCAGTGTCCCTGGATGAAGACTGAAGCTCAAAATTGAATTTTTTTTCTTGTATTCCTCAAACAATGATGGAGATTCAGTCACAGCTTGAATATTTTCAGAACCATGATTTAAATACTGAGAACTGCAGCTGTAAGTCACTGGCTCCCTAATAACATCCATGAGAAAGGAATCTGATCTGCACCTGCCCCCCACAGCAGGAAGACCATCAGTAAACATACACACCACCATGCACACTGTGCCATTTTTAACCAGAAAAGCTACCCCATGAGAAACATTTACAAAAACTACATCCACCTAGTGCAAATGATCTCTGTGGCCATCACTTCTTTTAAGGGGCCTACATGCATCAATACCCTTACAATGACTGCCCAAGATGTGGGATTTTAGGAGTGGAAAAACAGAACATTAGAGATGCTAAATATTCTTTGGTGTTTCCATAAAGATTAAACAGCAGTGATGGCATCTGAAACACAACTATTTCCCTGATAGACAATACTAACCCAGTTACCTCATCTTATAGATAAAATGGATAGTCTAAGTTCATAGAGATGTATTCAAAGAAACATGCCATTTAAACATGTTGAAATGGGTTGTAGTTAATTGTGTGTGTGTGTGTTTGTGTGTGTGTGTGTGTGTGTGTGTGTATACATTGTCGTGTGGAGAGGGTGCAAGTGTGTACATGTGTATGAAAACCAGAAGTCAGCATCAGTTGTTGTTCAAGACAGGTTTTAAATGCTAGAAACTAAAATGTGTTTGTGATGTTGAAATAAGACTCACATAAATATAGACAAAACTAAAATTGAATTCTTTTTCTCATAACCATGCTGCTTTTTAAGTTGAAAATGGGTCATGGAAAATGCTTAGGAAAGGTTTGTTGAGAGACTGAATGAATTATGCAAGTAATTTTATTTGTTCTCATTATGTATCTGTAGGAATTTTGATTTAGCCAAGTTGATTACATGAAACTCTGCACTTTCCAGGCTACTCCACCTGCACAGTTGTTGCATATGTGTCATGGTCATTTGGTCAGTCAGAAGTCCTGAGGAATATGGCATGCAAAATGCTAATGCAGAGACATCATTGGTGCGACTTTGTGGAATTGTCATAAAGGAGTACGTTAGATGTCTGCTAGGATCGGTCTTGCCCAATGGAAACACACTGCCATTGTGTATGTTCTTTTCTCAACCGCATGGAAATGCTACTTTAACAACTCTCTAAACAGTTTTAAGAGACTTTGTTCCACTCTCCCAGACCGCAGGGAAGAGAGCCATGTTCCCCGAGTGTGACAGCCTTTCACATGTTGTTTACTCTCCAGTCTCCCCATAAGCCGCACTGGGGTATTCCTTTGTCACCCACAAGAACATGTTGCTCACGCGTGGCCCTTCCCTACTCGTTTGCACTGCCTTGTAAAGCCCAATTTTCTCTAACTGCATCAAGCCATGCACTATAAATCACATTTGCATCCCATTTAAAGCATAAACCACAATAGACACTGAAGAACAAAAGGAACCCCAGGGCCAGCTTTTTAGACAAAACTCCCACACGTTGATAATTGGAAGCACATAAATCAGTACACAAACAAGGTTTCAAACTGCTGCCTCTCTTTAAGTTGGTTGTCTCTCAGCCTCACCCACTTCCAGTTCTGACAATAAATCCCCTTGGAAAAGTAGGAAGGGCAGAACAAAATAGTAACAAAAACTCTCTGGATAACAGCAGACATGAAAACAATGTCATAGGTTATCTGACCAACTATGCTCCCCGTCTTCATTTGACCTCGACAAAGACCTGTATGACTACTTAATAGCAGTCAGCTCCCGTTGCTGGAGCCCAAATTTCAAGTTTGTCCTGAAATGTCAGCTGGCTACTAATAGGTTAAGGTGCATCCTTGGGTAAATAAGACTTTAGCTTAAAAGTCCAAATTATTTTCAGAACTATAAAAAATAATTTTGCCTCTAGCTTATATTAACAGTCACCAGCAATAGGGTTGGATTTTCTGTTTGTGTTTCATTATCCATTGAAGCTCCGTAGTTCAAACTAGACTGAATTCCTTTACAATACAGTCCCTAAGCGTAATTACCCTCTAAGGTGCAAACCCAATGGAAAGTGAAAGGCCTTTCATTAGGATACAGAGCAGCTGATTCTGATTTGCTGCTGGACATAATTCTATGTGCTCTGCATACAGAAGTGCTCCACAGCCAATGGGCTATTTACCTCTCTTTAAAAAAAAAATCAATAAGAAGGTACCCCCACCCCACCTCCCCATCCACCTCTAGAGAACCATTAGAATATTAACGCCAGTCAACTTTTATGTCTGACATGTCAGAAATGGCTTAAATGGATAATGATTTCCTACAAGAGGTTGAATGTGTGTCTGGCTTGAACTAGTCTGGCAGCAAAAGTAGGATTTTAATTAGATTATCAGAGAGCTATTTGTTAAATTTTGGAATGCTGATAAAATTTTAAAAGCCTTTCTAATCTGGAGATAATTACCTTCAATCATTAAACTTGTTCTTGATTAAAAAATCTGAAAATGAGCCTGTTAAGCCTTCAGCAAAATAGTAAGCCTAATAAAACGCTGAACATAACAACATTGCCAAGCTACCAGCAAACTTGAACAGCTACTAGTCCTAGAATCTGTGCAACTGGTGAGAATTAAACTAATGCTCAGAAAGAGCCTGATGCATCTTGAATGAATTCTGGCCTTGGGTTAGCTTTGGGACCCGCTTCAGAAAAGCCAGCAGGAAGATTTACACTTAGATAAATCTTTGAAAAGTGCCCAAAGAGCAGAACTTCCGTATGTTTCACAGTGACAAACGTGATAAAGACAAAGAGTAATGTTGATTTCACTCCTCGACTGACATTCTTGAGATCTGAGAAGCAAGCTGGTTAAAAGAAGAAAATAACCGAGGCCCAAATGTTACATATGGGCAGCATTGATGACCTTAGCTTAGGGCCTAGAGGATGATGGGCATTCTGCTCACAGGCTCTCTTCCATAAACTCTCATCTTGCCTTGTATGTGGGTACTCAAGTGTATCACTGAGGGCCATGTGGATTTAACCTTGTGTTTCAAGTGCAAAAGAGGGCCATACTAAACCTTATTAGATGGCAATTACCATCAAGACTTTGTTATATACTTAATGAATCTTTTTTTAGTATCTTGATGGAGACTATTATTTTTGGCCTAACAGTGACTATCACAGGTAAAATGTAAGTGCTATTAATTGTCTCAATATAAAGTAGAGAAACCAGCATTAAATAAATAACTTCCCTGGAGATAAAATATAATAGAAGCCATGTTCTAAACTAACCTGTGCTTTGAACTAGATGTGTCTTAACTCACACCATCCATGACTAGCTAGCAAGTAGTTACTTAAAAAAATGGCTGTCCTCAATAGTTTACAAATATCCTTTAAACGGCTTTGGTATATTTTTATTCCAAAACTTATTGAGTGTTTACCATATGTTGACATTAAGAATTTTACAATGTACAATGAATAACACCAAAAGAACCAGTATCTGTGCTCACAAATGTTTCATTCTGTATTTAAAAGGTACAAATAAAGCAAGCAAGAAATATAATAACACCAGGCTGTGTTAAATTTTATGGAAGGAACTGAATCTCTACTGGGATGAGAACATTTTTCTACACCACATCCTAGATTTTTGAATGACATAACAAGGTAATAGAACTCTCAGTATTTGAAAAAGTATGCTAAAAATATTGCAGTGTGGGTCAGGAGCAGCAACAAGAGGAGTCTCATACAACAAAAATCTGCCTTATCCAAAACGTCATCAGAGAAATAATATGCCCGGTTGAATTATTTAACATAACCAATGCCATAGTTAAATATAACCAACTATGGGGAAATTATTGTATGAGGTAATAATAAGGAAATGGAAAAAATAAGAGAGACTTTTGCCCCCTGATAAGTCTGAGCTATAGAATAAATTATAAAAGCATACAATAACTAGGAAAGGATACAGATCAACAATGGCAAAGGTGTGCCACAATAATAAAACATGTGCTTGTACAGAAGTAGGTAGCTTAAGGAGAATTTAAAAGGGACATTAAGCCCAATTTTATGGATAAGGAAAGAGGAAATTTTACACAAAGGGAAGGACATGTAAAACCTAACAGATGCAAAGGAAGTCTGGAGTGAAGTAGTCCTCTTCAGATGCAAGTGAAGCCCAACACAATGAAGAGCTACTGGGCTCCTCAACCTCAACTTCCAACCTAGAAAGGCAATCCGTTTTCCCAAGCACTAGATATAGCATCTATTCTTATCATTTCATTCTTCTTTACTTTTGAATGAGGAAACCTCAATTACCTCTGATTCTTCGTGGTTACTGATATAAGGCTGTAATAATACACTACTGCTACTACCATCATTGTTTATTACTATTGTTATTATTATTATTATTATTATTACTGATATGTTTGAATAAGTTGTTCAGAGGCAGGTTCATATGCGTACCCTTTACATTGGTTTTCATTTACACATGAACGCAGAAAGCAAGGTTCATTCACAGTCAATCAAACTTGGGGGACATCAAAGGATCAAAAGTGGTTGGGTTTACCACCACATAGCCTGATGGTAAAACAAAAATCATTGATGCTTCCATTTTTCTTAACTGTAATAAATACCACCTCTTCTTTCATTTTACTCTAAAATTCTCATGGCCTTTTCTATTGAATCTATCCTGTGGTTACCCAGTGGAATCCTATACTGAATAGGCTATAGCCACATTTCTGTTCACACAGTGGGTCATGGAGCAGTGTCCAAAATACTGGGGTTTAGAAGCCCCCATTATGTGGTCAATCGATGGTTATGGGGGTAGAATTCAAAAGTATTTAAATTACATTTAGCTCAAATGCTTTCAACCACTGAAATTGTTTAGCAAGCCACACACACGCATGCACACACAAACAAAGCTGTGTTTGTTACAAACCAACTTAGAAGTTGATCTGAAAATAATGATCTATACTAAGATTCTTATGTAAACATTTACTTAAGTTTTATAAGGAATCAAGCCAACATGTTTATGCTTATACTTTTAAAGATGGTCAGGTTCCTAGAGATTTGTTATGCCATTGACTTTGGTTTTAAAATTTGTTTTACAGGCAAAATTTGTATCTACAGCAATAGAAAAATGAATGAGCTTTAAAGAATATATTAAATGTTTTCTGGAAGCAAGCACTGATGTAAAAAATGAAAAAAACCTAAGGATGTGGAAGCAAGATGGACTTTTAAAGTGCAGCCATTCAGACATTGGCTGGCTGCCAACACAAAACCTGGAAAGACATCTTGAAACCTTTAAATACCATAATTTTCAGCTGTAAGGAATTCTCTCCACGTTATCAAAGTACTGAAAAAAGTATTCTTTTATAGATCTCCAGATCCAAGGTTAAAATGCATTTTAGGAGATGTTTATTTGAAATTATTTTGCTGCTTTCTTATATAGTCCATTCCGTGTAAGATGAGGTCAACTAGAGTTCAGACAAGACTGCACCAGTAAACTGTGTGAATGGAGGAGCAAACTTAAAATTTCTTCCTCAATGTAACAACAAAAAAAAAGTTATGAGAGCTATTTTTCATAGTCTAAATTTTATTTCACCTGAAGCTGCTTAAACATCTCAATTACCAACAACAAAACTGAACTTGAAAACTCTTTAATTTAAAGAATTGCTACTCGGCGTCTCATGTGTAGGCGGGTTCTTTATAAAAGATATCAGAAGTTGAAGCTTTCTTGAATACATTGATTCTGCCAAGAGAGTTTATTCAACACAAATTGATTCTAAAGTAGAGTCTTGATTAGCCAGTTCATAAAATCATGTTTCCCCACTTTTTCTTTAATATTAAATAACTTAGCCCATTTCCTTCACCCTGTCTCCATAACAATTGTCGCTATATTTAACACTTGTACCATAGGTAACAGATTTCAGAAATTCAGACCAAAAAGTCTACGAGATTAACATCAATCAGGTCAAGTTACCAGCATGGTGCAAAAGTGGATGGGATGTACTAGGCTTGGGAAACTGGCTCAGCAGTTAAGAGATGTACTGTTCTGTTCTTGCACTTCCCAGCACCCACCTCAGACAGCTCATAACCACCTACAACTCAGCTCTAGAAGATCACATGCCCTCTTCTGGACTCTGTTGTCATGTGTACTCACATGTGTACACACACACAATTAAAAAATAAAAACAAATCTTAGAAAAATAAATACACTTGTGCTTAGTTTGATTAAATATTATGTATATGTCCTTGTACATATTCCTTAGTCATTTAAATATCTCATCACAAGTGCCTATCAAACTAAATTTACACTTCAGAAAATATTCTGGGTCACAGATATAACTGGCAATTAATTTGTGCAGACCATTAAGGAAAGGAGAAAGAAGAAAAGAACCCATTTTTGTAAGCTTACTAAAAACTATAACAAGAAGTAGTTTGCATGGAAGTAACAGTCCTAGAAAGATAATGCTCCTTCCAGGACCCATACATAATTAAGCAAAAGGCTCAGTGCCAGGTATATCTCCCTTTAAGTTGATCATCAAAGAGGTCCCAGAGACCATCCCTAAACAGTACAGGCTGTTGCTCTTGGGTTTCTCACCACAACTTAATGATAAAACCTTATTACTGAAGACATGATACACTTCAGTCAAAGAACGTGGAGGGGAGAACTCAGCCTCATACTGACCTACAAGCTTCCTTGCTGCTGAGTAGCTTTCCAAGTGCCAGAAGGAGCTACACAAGGTGCCATTGTAGAAAAGTTATGAATGGTGGTGGCACATGCCTTCAATCCCAGCACTCAGGAGGCAGAGCCAGGCAGATCTCTGTGAGTTTGAGGTCAGCCTGGTCTACAGAACAAGATCCAGGACAGGCACCAAAACAACACAGAGAAACCTGTCTTGAAAAAAGAAAAAAGAAAAGACATAAATGGTTATATTCAGTCAGAGCTTTGCAAGCTACTATATTGACTTGCCTGGCAAAATATAATCATTGGTGCATGATATTGTGGGGGTAAGCAACAACTGCCTTTTTGGATTTAACTGCTCACTGCACTGGAGGAAACTCATGCTTGGTACTGTAACACTGGGCAAGAATTTATGGCTGGAGAGGTCATAGGCACTAGTACTATTATTTTGCTAAATGGGCATAATATCGAAATGCCTTCTATAAATACCTATATTTATACCCATAGATTAGTACAGCCCTCAAGCCTCATGAGAGAATAGTCATTTTTCAGTAGACAATGGTAAATATAGAGACTCACAACAGGATACAGTTCAGAGAAAAAGTGGTTACAGAGTGCTAGGTCATAAGCCGGACATGTGTGCTACACACACACACACACACACACACACACACTATGATTCAGGTAACATCAAGGAAGAAAGAATCTAGAATGCAGTAATTTCTTTCAAAAACATTTTACTACAATACTAATTGATATGAAAAATAAAATAATTGATAAATCATCATCCAATAAGGAGAGAATAATTAAGTATATGGAGGAAATTAGAGTATTGTTTGGCTATTTGGCATAATATTTATAAAGTTTTACATAAAAATGGATAGGATTTCAGAAAAAGACAGCAACAAACTAAGAGATTCATAGCATCCTTTAACAAAGAAATGGAAGGGAAGAAAATGGCTTTGCATAAGGGAAACTAAACAACTACGTATTTGAAATTTTGAAATTTTTCCTTTCTTAGCTAGGATAATTTTAAACAAATCAGCTTCCTTGGGAGTTCAGTGTGGTGTTGCAGAAAATGAGGAAGATGTGTTGTATCTCATTAATACACTCTCAGGTGAGAGAGGTGAAAGATTAAACTGCAAAGGAATAATGTCAGACCGCGTGCTGTATTTGGAAGAGGGGGCGAGAGGTCAAGGTGTTCTGATCGTCTCTGAATGCTCATGAAGCATCTCTTACAGGAAAGAAACTGGATCCCTAATCTTAATGAGCTTTCTGGGACGTGGGGTACAAGAGGCATTAGCCATTCTGCTGCACACTTGCCAACAATATCTAACCTAGCTTCAGGAGAAAAAGCACCACCTCTCTCACCACGAAAGCCAGGATGTGATGGGCTTGCCCTCCCTATGGCTTCATTCTCATGGCAACTCATCCCAGAGAAGGGGAGAGGTCTCAATGATGAAGATGTGAGTCAGTGTTTTCTTCTTAAACCACAGCTTAATAAATTACATTCAACAGGGAGGAGTGTGATCATGCTAGTGACTTCAACAGCAAAACTTCTGTTGTATAAAACCAGAGACCCTTGGGATTATCCCTTTCATCCACATAATTGAGTAAGAAGAATGAATTTACATAAATGAAAACATACACCACTAAGCCTCTTATCGAAGTTCTGGGTACCTGTGTGCAGGTTTCCCCAAGGATATCCACAAGCAAAATCAAGCACATAACTTCTTGAAGCAAGAACAAAAGTTGTGGGAAAGGTCGTTTCAGAGCTATCAAAATAGAAAAAGTTTTCACTTTTCAGTGGGTACTTCTGCAAACTGCATTGAGGTGGCTGTATTGTTGTGGTGGTTTCTCTTCTGTCTTTTGTTTGTTTGTTTTTGATATTATACTCCCTTTGAGAGAGGACAGTATTTCAATGAGTTCAGAACTTCACAGTTTCTCTGGGATGCTGGATCACATGGCTCCTCATACATAATCCATTGTCCCCACCTGTGAACTGCTCCAGCAACACACCGTGTTCCAAATTAGTGTGGGGATATCACTCTCTCCTCACAGGCCCACCATCTCCATTATGGTTATTCTAGCTTTGGAAAGGGTTTAGTACCATAGACCACAAACCACACACTTCTGGATGAACCCATATTAACTCTGACCTTCCATGTCAATGCCCAGCCAATCAGAAAAAAAGAAAAAAGAAAGAAAAAGAGAACAATGGCCACTAAGCAACAGTGAAGGGCAAATACGGGAGAAGATGAATGGGCACTAGGAAATGAGGGTACAGAAGGTAAAGCATAGAGGAAAGATGATGAGCTGAGGTTTAATGTGTTCATTTGGCTTCACTTACAAAATAAAAAGGCAAAGATACATTTATGAATAATTTGATTCTGGCAACCTTATGGTATTGGATTCTATATTCTACTGAGCATAGAGTTATGCCATCCTACCCCTGGGTATGCTTCAGGCAGTTAGTGACAAGGTGGTGTGTCATTTTGCATGAGTGTATGGTACTGATAAGCATGGGGTTTTGTGTGTGCAAAGCAAGCACTCTGCCACTGAGTTATACCCAAGCCCTGAAAGTATACATGATATGAGGGTAAAGAGAAGCACAAGAAGGCTATCTTCCAGGATAAAAATGGATACAGAAAGATTCATATTGTATATTAAGTTTAATTACATTTTTACTATATTATATTCACTTTTTAGAAAATCTACAATCAAGAAAGAATAATTTAGAACATTAAAAATGTCACATATCAGGGGCTGGAGAGATGGCTCAGAGGTTAAGAGGACTGACTGTTCTTCCAGTGGTCCTGAGTTCAATTCCCAGCACCCACATGGTGGCTCACAACCATCTGTAATGAGATCTGGCATCCTCTTCTGGCCTGCAGGAACATGTGCAGGCACAACACATAATAAATAAATTGATAAATAAAAAAAATACCTTAAAAAAAATCCCACCAGAGCTTACCCAGCAGCTCTTGAGTAGTGGCAACTGTAATTATAAAAAAAAAGTGTCAGATTTGAAGTATCTTTACCCATAAGAAATGGATAGAAAATGTTAGATCAAAGCTGAATTTACTATGAAGACTACAGAGAAGATGAGAAATAACATGATTAGATGACAAAATAAATGTTCATAAATTTAAATTATACAAAAGAAGTTTTAAAAGTTTTCAAAAATAAATAAAGAACAAAATTAATAGAACAGTAACAGAGAATAAAGAATAAGTGAGTTATATGGAAAATATGTTGACATATGTAGCCCAATTTTGTTCCTGAATGAAAAACCAAATAAAATATCCAAAGACTTAACACAAGAAAATACCACCTACCCTCAAGGAAATATGAATGCAAAAATGAGAAGGCCCTGAGTGGTTTGATGATGGTACTGAATATCGATGCCAACAGCAAAAGAGCATTGAGAACTTCTTGGAAGATACAAAACAGATTATATCAAACTGGTGGGAAAATTCAAAGCATCTGGGGAGATGTGAGTGTTGTGAGTAAAGGTGGGGATGCTAAGACCACTGGGAGTAAGAACTATCGGTAAGATTAACCCGTAAGGATTTATGCTGATAGAGTTTATAACTAAGAACAAGAGTGTCCATCCTCTTCCAAGTACCTAGTTGCATATTTTTCTTTAAAACAAAATCTTCTAGACATGTCTCCAAATAAAAGAGAAGACACAAAAAAAATTTTGTGTATTAAGATTTAGAAATGGATCTTTTGAGAACATTTAACTTACTCATTTATTCAGTGAAAATGTATTGAACATCTAATAGACACTGACAACATTCTGGTAAGCGGATCTATAAGTCACTAGCAAATTACATTAGGAACTAGCAAATTACGTTAGGAACATCTATGTGACAAACAAAATAGTAATGAACTCTGTGTAACAAACACATTAGAAATGTATTTTCATGGAAATGGTCATGTTAAAAATATTTATATAATATACATGATTTATATATAATAAATAGAATTTACATATGTAAGTGGAAAGAGAGAGAGAGGCCAGACAGAGACAGAGACAGGGAGACAGAGAAGCAGAATAAGAGATTTAAGCCCACAGACTGTTTCAAAGCAAAACCAATAGGCATTACTTAAAATATACATAAATATTTATATTTAAATCTTTATACTTACCTTAGAGACTCTTTTCTAGTTTTGTGTATATTTATTATTTAAAATATTTTTAATTTTCCTACAGACTATAAAATAGCATTATTGTTCAAATTCCAAATAAAACAAGAATAGAAAACAAACTTGAAAGTCCACCTCACTCTTCATAATTCTTTAGCTAATCACAGGTAACACCTGCAAAGTATCTTTCTATTCTGCTAAGAACTAATGCACATATATGTACTCATTATACATGTGTGAATTTTCCAATAATTGTTCATCAAAGGAACAATGATGCCTAAGTCTAGCCATGCCTGAGTCTTGTCATCATTTACTTACCAAGAATTCCTAAGAAAGATCATGGGCAGAATAGAAAGAAAGAAAGGAAAAACAAGTAACTAAATGAAATACCATTAGACTGTCTTTTGTCATGACCAATAGGGACTGTGATGTGTAAGTGTAAGATGATTCCAGCCTTTAATCTCAACACTTGGAGGCGAAGGAAGGAAGAAACTGAATCATAGCACAAACCATTCTGAAAATACTATGAAAAATCAATATCTTATATATTTATATATAATAGCAGATATTTTATATAATGGCTTGTAGCTCATAGATCCACCAGAACACACTACATATACCAGGTTGGCCTAAAACTTATAGAACTCCTCCTACCTCTGCCTCAGGAAGTCTGAGGTTACAGCTATGTGCTCTACAGCATTTGCAAGGGTGGGAAATTAAATTTATTATAAGACTTTTTAAAATTTTGTTTCAGATAAATGCACTTTAATATAATAACTAAGCTAGAGTGAACTGGGTATTTTAATTATCTAAATATTTGGCTTTAATTTTTCCAATGGGTCACTACAAGGAGGATCAAGTTTATTTCATAAGGAATGCAGGGAGATAATTACATAAAAGCAAATAGCCATTTATAAAAAACAAACAAAAAGTAATGTACTTTTTTGGAAATTAAAATTTAGTTAAAAGCAGAGTTGGTTTATGTGATTAGCTTAAAAGGCTATCAGAAAAATCAAATAGAAAAAAATGTATAACTCTAAAACTCAACATATAGCTTATTAACAAAGATATTAACATATCCAAATCCTTTTAGGAGTTGTGCTGGTTAGTTTCAACTATCAACTTGGCACAACCATTTGGAAGAGAGTCTTACTGCAAAACTGGCCTGTAGAGGATTGTTTTTATATATCAATTGATGTAGAAAGGTCCAACCCACTGTACACAGTGGCATTCACTAGGCTAGTTCAGAGCAATATAAGACTTAGAGTAAGCTAGTAAGTGAGGATCCATGCTAGCTTGGATTTGGGGCACTTATTCTCTCTCTGTCCTTGACTGTGGGCATGAAACTTTAAGTACCTGCCTTGACTATACCACAATAACGGACTGTAACCTGAAACTGTAAGTCAAATGATCCCTTTCTTCCCTTCCTTGCTTTTTTGTCAGGGTGTTTGTTACAGCACCAGGGATGAAACTAAAACAAGAATGAATTCAGAATCAAGACTACAGCTGAAAGTCATTGGGGCACTGTTGTTTAAGTAAAAAGGAACAGATGGATTTGCAGTGGGAAGTGTCTTAAGACATTTAGGCTCATTTTATGATCGTGTCAGACACACTATAAGAAACATGACTGTAGGAATGAGCTACTTTCATTAGACAGAAAGCAAGGCTATTCATTATGATTAATGAGAAGCACTGTCTAAAAAAATAATGTTTTTACTTTATAAATATGTCTCAAACGATCATCTTCGTATAGTGAATACAATATTCCTCAAGGGGGTCTCATGAGATCCTTTCCTCCAACATTTTATTTTGTATCAGTGGACATCTAGAGGAGCTCTGGGTGTCTTTATTTTTAAGAACTCATGGGAGAAGATCATAGGTCTCTTAGTACCTTGTTCAATGCAGCTGAATAGGAATCACCAGCCCACATAATCTCAGAGTTGCGCAAGAAACTTCAACAACTTAGTCTAGTCCAACCCCACATGAGCTTACTTGGCATCATCTGGCCAAGTGGTCAGGTAGCTTCTGAGCTTCTACATAAGTGAAAGTGACTACTAATTTGGGAACGTGGTCCCAACATAATTGTTTCCATACTTTAACAGGCAAAATCATCAGTGCTTTAAATGTGCTCGACGCAAACTTTCTATAGTTGCTACTTTTGGGTTCAAATTTTGTCCTCTAAAGTGATCTGAGGTAACCTGCATAAAAAACAATTCCCAGAGATGAAAATGATGCATTGCTTCTCTAGACTGAAGCCCTCTGTTTCCCCAACTAATCTAAAGAGAAAAGACTTTCTATAGTCCACCCATCTCAGTCATTGTCATCTGTACCCACCCCAAACGGCCCTGTATTCCCTAAAGAACACACATGTTTAACAAATGTTTAAGTAAGTAGACCAAAATGATAACCTCCTTTGTTATGGATTGTGTTAGACGAAGTAAAACAACTGTATTGTTAATAATAGAAACAGAAAATATGACGGCAATGGACAGTAAGTCACTGAGCTCTATATTCCTTGGAGAAAATGTACATCTTGATGTTGAAGTAAACACTGAGCAAAAGACATTACAGAGACTACCAAATTACTGGATACAAAAAGAAACTTTGAAAGTGGTCCAGCTATTGGCCATCTTCATAGTATTCTATAGGCAGATCCCTAGAAGGAAAGAACATTGGAATACCAACCATCTCTTACCTTGGCAATCAAACAACCATCCCCACAGAACGCCATTCACATCTCCCACTTAGCGGAATTATGATAACATGTAAACTCTATTTTGTAGCTATATTTTAATACCCAGATTATACCTCATATCACCCTGCATTGTTTCCTTCCTTGATGATAAGGTGTTCTCTCAGAAAAGGCATTGGACAGAAGTGGGAGAATCCAAGTTAAAATTCCAATGCTGCCGTCTTCTGTGTGACACAAGACAAGTTCACTTCTCTTCAGCTCTCACTTGTTCGGGATTCTACTCTTCTCTTTCACAAAGTGAGCTTTTGAGGCTTTAGTAAGTTTTCACCAAATTTGGTCTGATCATGTGGTTATTTGCCTTCTTCCTTCCTTCTTTTACTCCTCCCCATTTTTTTTCCATCCAATTTCAGTTATCTCTGTCTCCTTCCATGTTTCTTACATCTATTGCCCTCAAAGCCATCATTCAGCTTTTTCCTATACAATTTCCAGAACTTGTTATATTAATAATGCAACATATATGGAAATTTTAGGAAAGAGTATGAACTGACCGTCATTAAAATGTTGATGACTGGTGTCCATATGGTAGTCTTTAGAAGTACAAACTAGGCATGCTACTCATGCTGAAAGTTCTTCAGTGGCTTCAGTTAGGACGAATAAACTCTAACACAAAATACGAAAACTACATGGTTCCTGATATGTACCAGCTTCATAAGTCCAACTTCTGACTCTGATTCTGTAATACAGAGAAATACAGAATATTTTGGAGTTCTCTTGTTAACAACTGCTCATTGTTTCAAGTCTCAGTCTGGATATTTCTTCCCTAGAGGGCCACAGGCCTCTCTTCATACTTGTTTGTAATACCCAATTTGATCTATTTCATTTTGCAGGTAGTATTTGATGGCATTATAAAATACAGTTTCTTTTGATCAGTGACTGTGTGCTTTAATCCAAAAGATCATCTCTAAATTGGCATCATTTTAGAAATCATCATCAAGGTAGCTAAGATATATTAAAGATACTGAGCAGTATGATAGAAGATGCTAGACCACCTGAAATGCACCACCATGGCATTTCCAAACCTGTCAGAATATATTGAAATAACCACCTTGTTAAATACAAAAGTAAAGCCGGGCGGTGGTGGCGCACGCCTTTAATCCCAGCACTCGGGAGGCAGAGGCAGGCGGATCTCTGTGAGTTCGAGGCCAGCCTGGGCTACCAAGTGAGTTCCAGGAAAGGCGCAAAGCTATACAGAGAAACCCTGTCTCGAAAAAACCAAAAAAAAAAAAAAAAAAAAAAAAAAAAATAAATAAATAAATACAAAAGTAAGACATGTTGGCACATGCCTTTAATGTCGGCACTCAGAAGACTTAGCCAGATAAATCTCTGTGAGTTCAAGACCAGCTTGGTCTACATAGCAATTCCAGGACAACCAGGGCTATGATAGAAATCTTGTCTTTAAAAAAAAGGGGGGAGGATTTTAATCAACAAGTATTTCTTTAACTGCAATATAATTATCCTGTTTTTACACACACATACACACACACACACACACACACACACACACACACACACACACATTTTTTTTCAAGACTCCAGGTTCCATTTCCTTACTTGTGTCTATTATTCAAACTTCTACCTTTAGCACATCAGTATAAGAGGAAATAATTTTCTAGATCTCTGCATGATTGCAGAAAGGATTTGGGCAGGAACAGAACAAGACTGGGAAACAGGAGGGTAAATAGTATAGCTGTTTCTAAGTGGAGAAAGGGAAGGTTGTATACAAGATCAGTTTTCTACTTCCCAGTTTTTTCCCCCTAGGGTAAAATATGTTTAAACTAAGAAATGTTTAGTCTTTATTAAACCATTACCACTGTCTCTGTGGAAGAGACCAAGGGCCCAGGTGATGACTATCCATGCAAAGAAATAAATATATGGAGCAGAGAGTGAGGGGAACTGCAGAGACACTTAGAGAATAAGATTGCATATTTTCCAACCTTTGTTTTTAAAATCTACACGGTACTTCCTTAAAAAGGAATGTCTGAGATTTTTCAAGGAAATAGAGAAATCTAAAGAGAAATGTTCTGGAAAATTTGAAACACTAACATTGACTAGTTAAAGACGCAGATAGATTCTGTTTTGATGAAGTAGTAGACACATCATGACTAGTACAAGGCCTAGTTTTAGTTCCTGGGACTTGGACTTTTCCAAGTTGTTTACAGCAAAAGGGACTCCAGAAGTGAACATATGAAAGTTCCCAACAAATGTTCAACACGTGGTGGTTCATAGATGCATAATGAACTTATAAGGAGCCATGTTGACAGTTTCATTGCGTTCGGTAAGACCCTGCAAACACTTGGATATATTATAGTAAACATTCCAGTCTTCTTTTTTCTACTTTTTGATCCCAACATTCTTGATAAGGGCGGGGAAGAGAGAATGGCACACATTAAGAAAAGGCGTTTCCTCTCTTTTTAAATTAAATGAGTCTTCAGAGGATAATTCAAAAGGATTATTTATGGATTGTACATAACTTTCATTGAATTCATGAATATTTTTCTTTGGTTGTTGTGACTTTTTTTTAAATTGTGTGGCAGAAAGTTCTTTTCCTTTCTCAAAAGTGTTAAAATTGTTTATCGAATGCATCTGCTGCCTCCTATTCTGAATCTACAATAACAGACCTTGTTTATAAACCATTGCACACAGCGCACTGTGGAAATTTTGGACATGTTGGAAAAATCTAATAAGAATATAATCAAAAAGCCAGAAGAGCTTTTAGAAGTTAAGTTTTTTATCAATAATCTTCACAACCACAAGAAAGAAATAATTACATGAAACTAGAAAAGCCACTTGATTGAACCTGATTCACCCACAGCTCTCTCCCATAGCACTGATTCAATATTCCAATCTCTGTCAGCAAGGGAAATACTTTTTACAAAACCTTGTATAAGATTGTGGTCTTCTGAGTTAGCCCTCTTACCGCTGCAGGAAGCCAAGCTTTAGTTTAAATATAGTTGAAGAAAACTCTTTTGCACATTGTGTAAGCACCTTTGTTGTTGTTGTTGTTGTTAAGGATGCATGACTAATAGATCCCAGGTCTGTTTAACCTACGTTGATTACGGTGATGTCTCTTTTTCCTTCCATTGCAAGGAAAGCTATTTCCACACGCTTAGCATCTCTTGTGTTCCCCAGGCTTTCCCCTCAGCACCCCTCCTGGTGACCTCCTGGACACTGACCAACCTGTGTGGTTCTAGAGCTACTGCTGTCAATGCATGTGGCCTTGAATTCCTGAATTCTCTCCACATTGTTACTTTATACGCCTACAACACCCCCACAGGCCTTAAAAGGTTGACTTTGGCTGCAGGACAGGAATCATTGCATCCATGTGGAATTGGATGAAAAAGGAACCTTCTAACAAAGAACTAAACATAAATCAAGGGGGGCAAAGCAGAATGTTGTAGATTAGGGTCTCGGCTGACTGCACTTTGTATGTTATACCAAAACACTCAAGTCTGGGGTTGAAATGTTTAGTTATCACTTCACTCAAGTTGAAGAAACTCATGCCCATTGAGTTTGATGGTTGGATTAAATGCCAGGTACAAGAAAACACAGTTTGCTTCTCTACAATGTGAAGAGGTGTCTTTCCCTTTGCTGTTCTCATCTGTTTGAACTAAATGAGATTTCCTTTGGACCACAGACATACTCTAAGTCATTTCGAACATTAAACTAAAATATTCCTAGTACAACTGGCTATATCTTTGGAGCAACAAGAAAACATGGCAAATTCTATCAACACTATTATCATTATATTATAAAAATATATTATTGATAAAAGTTTATTAAGGGCCTCAAAAATTTAATTTTAATAAGAACATAGATGAACAAAGTTCACAGTATGTGCAAATGGGTACAAAATAAGTGAAAATGAACTCCTTATAAGCAGACAGATTGCTATTGTTCATCTTGTGGATCTTTGGGCTCTTATCTTCCATGGAAAGACCACTTTGTCTTCTGATTGAGACCAGAGCAGTAACTGATTGTGGTTGGAAGAATCTTACCCAGTGAATACTAAATATTCCTGTTTCTGCCTATTCTTTATGAGGATATAAGAAAAAAACACAAATATCTCACCAATTTGGCTGCATAAACAAGACCTAACAAAGACAACACCAATAGACATGCTAATATTTTTGAGGAAATCTCACAGGGCCCCACCCTTAGACAAAGAACTAGAGGCAACTAAGGGATTTGAGAATAGAAGAAGACATCTTTCCTCAGGGAGAAGCCTTCTAATTCATTACCCAGTACCAAATGGTCAGCTGAACTGAAATCATGTACATGCAAGAAACACTGAGTAGACTCAGCAGATTGTATTTATATACTATACTTATGTGTATGTGTGCATACGTACATGTGTGCATTTGTGTGCGGGGGTGTATGTGTATAAAAAATAACAATTAAAGAAGAGAAGGCCAAGAAATTAGGAGGTATCAAGTGAGGAAAAGAAATGGGGGAAGTTGGAGGAAGGAAAGGTAATGAAGAGAAATATCATTTTATTTAAATTAAAACCAGTTTCTCACAGGACATGAGGTTTCAAAGTGTGACCCCATGCTCAAAGGCATTATGGGTATATAGGCACTTGATTAAAGTATGATTTCTCCAGCTCTACCCAAGACTTCCAAAAATGAGTCCAGAAGCCTGTGTTTTTAAGTGCTGCCCCCTCTCTCTCTCTCTGCCTGAAAATCCGGTGCTCTCTCAAGTGTGAGGATTAGCGGAGAGTCAACACCTGGAGCTCCACTCTTGCTCTTGCTCCGTTAAGAAGGGTTTCTCTGACCAAATAAAAATAAAGGCCATTTGCAGTAAGATCAAATAAAAGTCACTCCAACTTCCATCCTTTCAAAGTAATGTGTAGTTCAGAGAATCCGTATCTCTACACGTAAATGAAATCCTTGCTGCCTAGCAATCCACACTAAATGCTTATAGAGCACACAACAGTGTGCCAACAGGGTCCATTCTCCATCAGGTTTTCTGTGAATCCAATTTCAAAGCCTAGCATGAGAGCCTGAGGAACTATGGCCAAAAATTCTGAAAGGCTTTTTTGAATCAACAGAATGAGACTAGGTGAATTGGTATTTTTTTTCTTCCATTTCCTAGCATAATCATAGTACTTTTCCAATATATAGGCTTTAATCCTCAGAGATGATGAAATTCAGATTATACTGAGAAACCATATATATGTAATAAAAAATATACATGCCGCATTGGCAAGAATCCTGGCCAAGTTTTCTCTGGTGAATTCATATCTTCTGTCTTGCTTCGTGAAAACCAATAATAAAATCCAGAAAGAATCATTGCTTCGCTGTCCACTTCAACGAACGATGTGTACCACTGAACACTCAGTCAGATGTTCACAGTTTTGATGATGCCTTTAAGCTATTTAAAAGATTTCCTCCCAGTCTATTGTAAAGATTTTATTCCCTCTGGCAAAATAAAAGAACATAAGCATGTTTCTTTGTGTGGCAATATGAAAAGGAATGCTTTCTGTTTTATAGACTGTCTCAGAAATATGCCAAGAAATGACTACTTAAAGTGTATTCTTTATCAGCATCACCAATCAGGAAACTGATTTTAGTTTTCCTTAGAATTGAAAAAAAAAATGAACTTCCAAAGGAAAACTCAAAGTTGGAAAGTTAGCAGGATAGCTAGAAAGGCAAGGCCCAGCCATTACATGGGTGCCTGACAAGAGGAAGTTCTTCCAAAAGGAAGGCTCGAAACATGTTCCATCCCATGTTGACACCTGTCCTGGGTGTCTCACTCCAGCCTCCTCTCTGAGCAGGGTACACACCCACACACAATCTGAAGTATGACTCTGACTTCTCTACTCTAGGATTTCAATCCACCCCAACCCAATATTCCAGGACTTGTCCATTTTGTGTTATAAATCCTAGCCCAATATTCCAGGACAGCTCAACACAAGCCAGCTCTAAACTCCAGAAGGCATCGCTGGACCAACAGAAATAGAACACTAACTGTTTTGTCTGGTGCTTGAAGCCGAGAAGACGTGAAAGCCAACAGCTCCAGTGGAATATTCCCTCATGTGTCCTCGTCTCTCTATATTGGTATTTTTGAGAAACAGTTCGTCTTTGGTTACCACTGGGATTTCCCTACCTCCCTTCTCTTTTTACCTCTCGGGACAGTGCAAAACATGTCCTCCAGGAAATGTGCCCTCACCATGCCTCAGATTCATCATCTGTGACCGGAACTTTCACTGCCATACTGAGAAAGAAGTTTACACAAAGCTTTTCCCAGTTCCTAGCACATAGCCAATGCACAATACATCCAACCAAATCTTTAAGTCACTTCCCTCTTTCTCTGAAAGCGCAATTTCTTTCAAGCTACAAAAGTTAAATGTAGAAATAATCAAAAGGAGAAAAATTTGTAGTCATCTTAAATACCTTACCCATGCCACGTGTTTGGAAGAATAAGCTGTATTTCTGTATTCACATCCAATATTTCACTTTTCCATTTATACTATAACTTTTATTTTCAAATGACTAAAAGTAGGCACATAAATAATCATGATAATCTACTCAATCATATTGCTGCCTGGCATCAAAAATAGGAATCCATGTTTGAGTAGTCATAAAACTGCCCTGCATAAATTTCTATGGGATTTAATACAACATTTATTTGTAGAGTAAGGAGCCTGGGAAGCAAAATTGAACATAAATGACTAAGTTGTTTCTCATTTAAATTTGAGTCTATGCATACTGTAGGATGTATAAGAAGTGGTTTTTATTTTTCTCTAAACTTGCAAATACATTACTTCAAGTGCTTATTCATATTGGCAAAAAATAAATAAATTGCTAATTGTATATCCATCTCCCAGAAGAGATAAGTTGAGTTCCTTAGAAAAGGAAAGCCTGGATGTTTTAGCAAATTATAAATCCAAAGTCCATTAAAATCATAATATAACTTCAAAAAGTAATAAAAAGTGAGTTGAGATTGGATAGATAAGTCCAAATTAAAAATATAGTATAGTCAGACAATATACTTCAAGATATTTTGTAAATAGAGCATTTATACTATTTCTTTAAAATATATTATTTTAATATCATTTCATTTATTTTTGAGGTTATAATTACATCATTCTCTCTTTCCTCCCTTCAAAACCTCCCATATATACCTCCTTGTTCTTCTTCAAATCCTTGGCCTCTTTTCATTCATTATTGTTACACACACACACACACACACACACACACACACACACGTGTATGTGTGTGTGTGTGTGTGTGTGTGTTTGTGTGTGTGTATTGTTTTAAACACATAAGTACAACCTGTTCATTCTGTATAATGTTACTTGTATGTCTCTCATCCCATTAAATAATTCAAAAACACTTGTAAGGGAAAAATTAAGATTCATATTTTTCAATGTATTTTAATACTTTTAAAATATAATTGCCTTATTTACTCCCTTCCCTTTCCTCCCTCCAGCCACTGCTGTATCCCACTCTCAAACTGATGTCCTCCATTTCTTTATTACTATTATATATAGTTCTTGATTAATACATATACACATGTCCATGGATATGGAGAGAGAGAGAGATGCAAAACTATATAAATACAACCTGCTGGATCCATTTTTGTTCTTCATGTGTACGTGGATTCAAGGGCTAACCATTCTGTATTGGACAACTACTCAGGGGCTTCGTCCCTGGGGGGAACTAATTCTCCCTCTCTCCACAGTCATTAGCTGCCTGTAGTTCTTTGTCTAGGAGTAGGACCCTGTAAGATTTTCTTCCTTCCATGTTAACATGTCTAGCAATACTGTCATTGCTCAGGTCTTGTTTAGGCAGCCACAACTCCTCAGGACTGTTCCACTTTTAAAAATGTTACTACTTAAGTGGCCAGTAAAACTTGGATGTGTGACATCATTGAGTCTGCTTAAAAATGCAACAGGAGAGCCCAATGATGCACATTGCTCTTATTTATTAACTGTGATATAACTGGAGAGTGTAGTGATAGTCGATGCAGACTTCCTGTTACTCTGGTTCTTAGGATTTTTTTGCCCCCTCTTCCATGTTCCCTGAGCCATGAATGCAGGAGCTCCACTACAGTTGAATCCATTGGGACTGGGATCCCAACGTTTTGTCCAGTGTAATGGTGTCCATATGCTGTAAAGAGATTTTTGATGAGAGATGAGAGCTGCACTTATCTGTGGGTATAAGAAAAATATTTAGAATGTACTTAAGAAACTATACTGTCAAAGAAAATAATCACAAAAGGTTTGTTTTTCTTACAACAATCGGGTTAATGTTGCTCACGTACTTTTCAACTATAGATTAATCTTTTTAAATTTTTACAATTCATAAAAAAGGCCAATAAAATGCACAAGTGGAAAAGCACAGGACAATTACAAAATCTAAAATAGTGATCATAAAATTACATTTGGGAAAACCATGTTTGTACTTGGCCCAAAGAAGTCACAGCTGTTTTCAAAGTTTATCAAAATATTCAACTGTCTGGCCTGAAAAATAAAAACTCAGAGGAATAATCAAGCCTTAGTTTATCCAAGTTCAAAACGCTTTCACAACTCTTCACCACAGTTCCACTTTAAAATATGTAACTACTTAAGTGGCCAGTAAAACTTGAATGTGTGACATCAGTGAGTCAAAGATGCATTAGGAGGGCGCAATGATGCATATTGCTCTTATTTATTAACTGTGATGTAACTGGAGGCTGCAGTGATAGTCAAGAATGTGTGGCCATCTCTTCTCACCATCTGACACATGCAAAGCAGGTGCCCTTTTATTCATTAAAATCATATTGAAAAAGATTATTTTTATCTTGTGTTATTATGTATCTAAGAAACCAAACATAGCAGCAGAACGATATGCCAAACAGAAGAATGTAGTACCACTGGGTCAAATATTTTGCTCCAGAGGGAGCCTTGTTTCCAAATGGATTTATTTTGAAATATAATATTTTACCTTTCTCAACACCAAGATAAGTTGTGTTTGGGTTTTTTTATTTTCTACAAGAAACCCAGATCCATAAAGCACATCTTGTCTGCTTGTTCACGCTCTTAGCACCCAACAGAATATTTAGCATCCAACAGAACAAAAGTAATCCTAAGTCCATGGCGAGATTCTTGCCTTTGCCTCCATTATCATTTCACGGATGTCATAAACAAACCTTCCTTGTCCAAATCTCCTGAACCATGAAGTAGTACCAATGGCACAAGAGTAAGTATTTCATGTGGTCTGTTTTCTGTAAGTTCTAAAAGGTCAAAGTGGAGGTGACTATTTCAAAGTGATAAATAAATGCAGATAGATTAAGAGATTTGCTAATCACTGAAGCGAACATAGGCATCATCAGAACCTAAGGGGAAGCCTTCCACTGCTCTCAACCAAGAAGAACAGGTTTTATATATCTGCTCAGCCTTATTCCCCAAGAGTATCCATGCATTAACTCTGGCACTGACCCTGAGTTCATCATTTTGGAAGGCTGGTAAGAAAGAAAATCTGATTATGCAGTATTTACTAATGGATAAGTTCCTATCAAATGAATAGAAATGTTTTACCAAAATTGTGCAATGTAAATGTAGCCTGGTGGTATGTTTTCCATTCTTGAGGCCATATAGAAAATGGCTAATCCATAGTAGTTATTCCACAACAAAAGACAGCGTAAATGAAGGGGCTAGAGACACGGTGCAGTTGGCAAAGTGCTTCCTGTGAAGGATAAGGACCCCTGGCCCTCATGAAAATGCCAGGCTTGATGAAATGCTGCTGTAGTTCTTAGTTCTAGAAAGGCAGAAACAGGCAGCTTCCTGGAACTAACAGGACAGCCAACCTGGCAGTATCAGTGAGTTCTAGACTCAATGAGAGAACCTATCTGAAACAAGAAGGAAGAGAGAAATTGAAGGAGGCATCCAGGGTCAACATCTGACCTACACATGCACACATGTACATGTGTACATCAACATGAACATACACACACACACACACACACACACACACACACACACACACACACAAATGTACAGTGAATGAATAAGTAGATAAATGGATGGATGGATGAATAGATGAGCACACTAGACACAAAGCTATCATACACATAAAAGGCTGAGTCCGTGGCTCCTCTCGATTAAAACGCGTGCCAAACACATGCATCCCACATATGTTTCCCTGTATAGTCTTCCCACTCCCATCCTCTCCTTAATGACTTGCTTTTCCTGAAGGGAACAACTGAGATAAATACCAGGTGAAATCTGGTGCCTGAATAAAGTTCTGGAAGTGATTTTTGAGGTGCTAGAAGCTCCCACACAGTGAAGGACCTCCCACAAGCAATTTTCTTGGGGCAGAGTCCAAATAACAAGGTTTAGTGAAATCTGCTCCCTGGAATGCCATCTAGTCGCCCATCTTAATCTAGTGTTAGTTTAAGGAGTTAGGCAGAACAGCCTTTTCTGTTTTTCCAAAGAGGAAGAGGTGAATTGAAAACAGAGCGCCTCTTCAGATTCCACGGAGAAACAGCGGGGCATGGAAGATGCCATCCCTTTTGGCAGGAGCACTGTGCAGTTGCAAACCATTCACACCACGCTGATCGAGTCTTGAGTCAAATAAACTTTAAAGGAGCAATAAAAAATGATGGAGGAGAAAGACAAACCAATGGGTGACTATACAAAATATGCTGGGTGTGTCCTAACATTCTGGAGCCTTTCAATACCACAAGACCAAGTTTAGGCTTCAGACAAAGCTTCCAGGCAAAGAGATAAAGATATTAATACCCTGAAGTTAGTTTGGGTAAACTAAGGCAATAAAGCCCAAATGATATGTGTACCCACTATGGACAGTTTTTTTTAATGACTTGTAGTAGAGACCTCAATGGCAGAAGTATTGTTAAATGTCTGTGGAAGATAGAGTCCAGCAAGAGAAAAAAATAACCATCACCCCCCTCAAATTATAACATCAGTTAATATTTGTTGCCCCACTTCCCTATTTTCCAAACCTGATTGCCCTACCTCTCCCTGACTCTGTAAGTCCCCTAATTTTTTCAGATGCACCTATTTTCTGCTTAGCCATTGCTACTCTCTCTAACTTACAATAACGATCCTGAACTCCCACAAAATAATTGTTCAGCATCAATAATGGTACAATGTTGAAAGCTGCCCATCGCAAAACCTAAGTCCCTATGAAGCAATGACTATGGTTTCAGAGAAAAATAATTCTGTCTTTAGACAATGCTATTTAGCAAATAGGTATGCTTTTGCAAACGTCTCCTGACTAACTATTGGACTCTAGTGGATATAGATGTGAAATTATGAGGTACTAAGTGGTCAGGTGATAAAGTTAATAAAAATAAATTGAACTATCTTCTATATAATATATACCAAATAATGAAGATAACAGTGAAATACAAAGCCAGTGGCTCATTTTCTCTCACAATTATCAAGCCTTATCTAAAGGTATTTAAAAGTGTGTTGTGCTCAAGAGGTATCTCTGTTCTAGAAAGTTCTTACTGTCTTGTTTCTCTAACACCCTCCAAAATACAGTGCTCATGGCCATAGCATGACCAAAATTGGTTTACTTCTATATGCACAGGCCAGCATACAGAGAGAATCAACCAGAAAAATGAGTCTGGGACAAAAGGTTTATTTGTGAGAAAGTAGTATACACCAGGAATTCCACTCACACTGCATTAACACACACACACATAAAGAGCACATTAGCTGCAAAAAAAATGGTTGAAAATGTATTCTATGGCTAAAAATGTCATGTGATTAATAAATGCTATTCATATTAATATAGAATAGATTTTGGAAGAAAACTAGCAGTCTGTGACACACAGTGTATTCTGAACATTCTGACTATCAAATCAGATAGTAAAGCAACATTCCACAAACACAGGAAGATCTAGGGACAGCTCATTTATATGTTGTATGTACCCACTTATGAGATGCACCACATGATTCAGCTTCTTCTCAAAGCTTCATGAGCTCATCTCTACAACTCATCATCAGGTACTCAAAGTCTAATATCTCCACTTCTTTGATGATACTGGAAAGTGTCTTGATATGGAAATACAATACTACATATAACTGGCTTTGAAAATTGAAGAACTTAAAAGTACCATCTTCAAAAAACTAGGTATGCATGGACTTCAGGTTCATAAATAAAGGTTTGTTTGGCTAGTGCTCTTTCATTGTTTTTTGCTTGCTTCTTTGTTTGATTTCTCGTTTGTTTATGAGATGCAATCTTTCTCTATCTCATGATCCTCCTGCCTTAGCCTCTTAAGTGCTAAAATTACACCATAACCAACATGCTAAATGTTTAATTGATGAGCTAATCACATGAAAGAACAATATTAGAGGACTATTGATGAGATTTTTTTTCAGTGTGCATTGTTGTATAATAGTTTCCTCCAAGACTGAAACATTCCATCTTGCATGAAAGCTCCTAAAGTAGGAAGGTGAAGAACTCAAAGTATCTTCAGGAATTCTCTAAAACTGACTAGATTCACTAGACCTTCTCCATCCCAGAGTAAAGAAGTCATGCTGCTGAGAGTCACTCTCAGACAAGCTGAGCCGCAAAGAAGATTCTGAGACCAGACCTGCAGAAATCAGCCAGGAAACCTGGAAATTTTAGACCAGAGTCACTTGAAAAGGACACTCTCCAACAAGTCTAGCTACCTTCAGTCTGTGCAGTCTGTTCTACGCTCCCAGCTTTTGTGAGCTCTCACACATGCTGGGGTAGGCTTTGGTGATATGCTGTCTTTGAATCATTTCTGCTCGGTAAGTAATCCTTCACTCATATTCCTGCAAGTAACCCCAGTAAAACTCATCGGTTCACCAAGTTGGACTTTTGTGATATCCATACTTTGGTTTATTGTGAGATCCCTATCTGTGGTGAGTAGATGTGTAGGTACATTTTGTTACAAAGCAACTTTATGGGTAGAGTGTTTGAAGTAAACACAAAAAAATGTTCTATAGCAGATGTACATCTAAACAGAGACCCTTGAAGAGTGAGTTCTTAGTAGTTGGCAGACAAGATGACCAGCTTAATGACTTTAGCTTGCCTCCTTCTGGAGTCTACTCAGTGTATATTCAATAGCTTAATGAAAATTTGGTGACAACGTGTCAGGGAGTGATGAGTAAGCTCAATGAGGATTTTCTTGCTATTGTCAAACATTCTATTGTCCAGTAACAAAGGCCAACCCTCAATCCCAACACTGTTCCATAGAGTAAATGGAAGAGAAAATACCCCATGGCAAATCAATGGATTCTGCCTTTGTGGTAAGGTAGCATTTCTACCTTACTAGAATACATATTTTCTCTAAATTTATGATATTTTCACAAATGTCTTTGTTTTTGCCACCCTTTGTAGACTTACCATACATCTCAAACACAACTATGTAATCCCTAAAGTGATATTTCTAACAGCATAGTGCACAGTAAAAAGCAAGGGATGCTATGCATATACACCAGCACTTTTTTATTAACTGGCTCACACAAATAGAACATTTATCTCATATGAAAATAACTTATATATTCATTTTGCATGGGTTAAATTTGAGTCTAGACTATATCTCTAGCTGAGAGACATATCAGAATGACACTTGATATGAATTGTTTCTAATCTTCTATGCTTTAATATCATGGAGCCTCTAACTTAGCCATAAAAAGAAAAACTAATATTAAAAAAGAATGCTTTATACAGAGAGTACTGCAAATGCTCTATTGACTTAGAATCTGAGGGTGCCTCTGATTTTATGAACCATAAACATCTATTTAATTGCAAGCTAGACCCTTCAACCAAGGATGTTAATTCCAACAAAAAGCATTCAGTATTCCTTCTAATATTTGCCACCCTCATGATGATAATGGGAATCAAGCTCTTGATATTCCATTTTAAAATTAATTAACAACTCTTTGAAAAACATATACAGAAAGTCAAAGCTTCTGAAATTTGGATTGGGGCATAGCTCAGCTTATAGAGTGCTTACCTCGTATGATTGAAGAAGCTCTGGGTTTGATTGCCAGCACCTGGTGTGATACAGGCCAGTAACCCTGGCACTCAAGAAGTAGTGAATTAGAAGTTCAGCATTATTATCATCTACATAGTGAGACTATATTGAGCTTATATAAGAACCTGTCTAAAAAAAAAAAAAAGAGGAAGGTGAGAAATTTTGAGGTCAGCTAATTAATTAGTAGGTATGTAGGACTATAGTTCATACCATAGCACAGTCTGTATATGTGTGTATATTGTTTATAAATAACTAATAATGAAATTGCTTAAAATTACTCCTAAATCCCTACTCCCTTACTATTAAAGTTCTTTGCCAGAATGCTATCAACTTTCATTTCAATATTAGCCCTCAATAGTGAATATATCTACAACAGAGTACATATTCATCATTACAAGGCTAAATCAATTAACAATATTTAACTAACATCTTGTAAAGCATTGTAGCCTATTACAATAGATTACAGAAATTCATACTCCAGTCTAACTTCATATACATTTGATTTATCTTATACAGAATAAAAATGTAATTGTTTCCCTAGGTATATCTCTTCCTTGTGTTTCCATTTTTATTTTTTATGGATCTTTTATAATGGGATAAGCTATTTTATTCCATCTAAGAAATTATTTCCAATATGGAAATCATTAGTAGACTTAAATATGGAATTGAGAACTGGGGAAAAGAAGTTATAACCTAAATATACTATTTGACAATGCGATTAACAACCTGAAGTCCAGAAACAACTTAATTTTATTCTAGACCATTCCATATGCTAATGTTGAATACATTTATTAATTTTCATGGCTATGTAATACTTGATATTTTTATGGCTAGTCACTCACCAGCTTTTTTGCAAAGCAATTTTCTTTTAACCTTGGAAATGAAGGAGTTAGTAGAGTAAAATTGTTGTTAGGAGATTTATGCTAACCAGGTGTTTGAATTGCCTGAAAAGCCATTCGTTCAACATACAACCTTTCTGCTGTAAATACTATACCACCAAAAGACAGATTAAACACTGTTGTCTAAAACTATGATTTAAAAAATTAAGGATAATGAAAAAAACATTGAATCTGACTTCCCTTGAGCAAACTTGCCAAGCACATGACTGATAGAATGCCACACTTAACCTGCCTCGTGCTTAGACAAAGTCAGTGTTTGGGCTTTCAAAATATAAATATGAATAGAATACCTATTCCAGAAACAGTATAATAATGACTTCTGTCATACATTTGGTTGCATATGTCACATACAAAACTCATTCAAAGAGCCCCAAGGATATCGTGGCCTATAACATCATATTTGGAGGCCACTTTCAGTTTCTCTGAGTTATGAGTCTAGCCTGCTAACCCTGCTGCCTTCACAGTGTGTCACTGGCAATACTGCCTTTGGGGGGAAATTGTGGTTTTTCGGGCTTATGGTTTCGAGCTTGTCTTACACAAACTAACCGCTAAGATGGGGGAGGAAGGCAACTTTTCATGGAGTGAGCATGAGAGAAACTAACCCCAGGGTTAAGCACTACAATCATTCACAGGTGGGGTTTCCTGGGATTTTATAATTTTCCATAGAGGGACTTACATGTGCCCCAAAGAAGCCACTGCTATAGCAACCCTTGGTGGTGGGGGTGGAGGTTGCAGCTTGGAACAACAGTAGAGTAGCTGTATCTGCTCGTAGTTATGGACTGCTGGGCTTTTTGTTTAGTGGGTCAACATACTGTCGTTGTCTTGGTTAGTGTCTGGGCCTATCATGCAAGGCGCTTGTTTCACAGGAGTTTTTAATTAGAGCAGCCAAACCAACAGAATAAGATGTCCTGGTCAGAATTACTCTCTTCACCTCCTTCTGAACTGTCACTTTTTTTTTGGAAATGTGGCAGATTTCATGATAAACCTCTTACCAGTGTGTTTGAGTTTAACAAGGGGCAACTTTTACATTCTCCTGTCACTCTGACCTCTAAAACGACAATGACGGGAAATATACACGGATGATGGAGAATACAGAATAATGTAGACTTTCCAACCAACCTGCTGGAAAACATGAAGCCAAACTCCAAAACTGTATCGCTCCGTAAAGAGGTGTCTACTCACAGCCTTGTATCTAGACATTAGTCTCAAAAGAAGAAAAGTTTCTCTTTACAGGTTCTTCCACATATGCATAAAACCGGTGAATGTTGCTTTCATGCAGAACATCTAAGTGGCTCTGCTGATCTTGCTGTGTCTTCCATGGTGCCTAGATTTTACAGACATACCTCCTGCAGGCAACAGCCCGGCTATTGTAAAGGGAAAGGGAAGAATAACCATTATCATCACAAATCACTCTATTCTCATCAGGCTTTCCCATGAGCCACAGAGTGAAGGGAGCAGCCACAGCCCAGGCATTCTGGGAAGATACAACGCAGCCTAGTGCATGACAGCACTCTAACACGGGGACCAACCTCTTTCCATCACACATTTTTATCATTTTCCTTCTAATGGGTTTCTTTTACCAGTGGCTTTTAAAGGTCAAATATATTAAAAAAAAAAAAAAAGCAAATATAAAGTCTCATTTCTCTAGGAGATACATGTGAGACTAATAATAATTTTGAAAACTCAATGTATAAGCATGTTCCAAGCCTTATATACAGAGACGTGTGTGTGTGTGTGTGTGTGTGTGTGTGTGTGTGTGTGTGTGTGTACAAACAAGGACAACAGCTGCTATCTATCACAATGAGGAATCAGGCCTACATACACACACACACACACACACACACACACTTAACTGCGGCCTCAATTGTGGTGGTCAAATCTTTCTTAGGCACTGATAGGTTCCTCTGGCCATTGTTAATGCTTCATCCATGGGGACTATAATGATCTGGAGCATGGTTGGAAATCTCTTACAAATACTCTTCCCCCTCAATCTGCAATTATACACACACACACACACCCCAAAAAAAGAATCAAAAGACAAAGCAGATAAAGCAGATGTGGATGGGCACATTTCTGAATGGCCTTCTGAAAGGAATGTTCTAGTTAGAGTAGCCTAAAGTTTTGAGTGGCTCTATATGTCCAAGCAGCTTCAGTGCAACCTGAAAATGTGTGCACTTCTGTGCATGCATGTGTGCATTTCTGAGTGTCTCTCCTCCTCTCTGCTCCTTTCTCAGCACAATCTCTACTACTGACTCACATCCGAGCTCATTATTTTTTTTTTCATTCTCCATTGAAATCTGTATAAAATAAATTCCTGTTGAATTCTGGACCTCACTGAATAAAGTTTCTCTCTTTAAAACATAAATATTAGGACCAGATAATTATCTCAGTGGCTAAGAGCACTGGCTGCTCTTCCAGTTGGAGGTTCAAGACATAGCACCCACATGGTGCTCACCATGGTCTCTAATTTCCATTCCAGATAATCTGGTGTCCTCTCTTTGGCGCACAGACATACATTCAAACAAATCACCCCATACATGAAATAAAAAAGTAAAATAAAAAAATTAAAATTAAAGCATTGAAATTAGCTAAATATTAGATACTTAGCCAAAAGACGTTTCGAAGTAGGATCATTTTTATCAGACTGTAGAATAATCTGATATTGAAATCATTCTAGGGTAGTTCACGTTTAAAAAAAAAACTTCCCTATATCAAGAAAAAATAACTCATTTAGTTGCTAAACAAGTCTTTGTGCATTTATAAGGATATTGCTGGGTCCTGGAATGAGAACAGAGAAGAAAGCACTTGTCACTTCTGCTTGGTACATACAGCTTTTGGAAGGGGACACAGATCTCTAAAACAGAGCGTCATCAAGTTATTTCCACTTACAAATAGGTTTCCTCATCCCCAAATAAAAGCAACTTAGCAACATGTCCATATTGGGTTTTTTTTATTAAGAAATTTGTTTATTCAATCCACATACCAACCATAGATTCCCCCCTCATCTGTCTTCCTGTGCCCCCCCACACTTAACCTTCCCCCCAGCTCACCCCCCCCATTCCCTCCTCCAAAAAGGTATGGCCTTCCATGGGGAGTCAGCAAAGCCCAGCACATTCATCTGAGGCAGGCCAAGCCCCTCTCCTTGCATCAAGGCTGTGCAAGGTGTCCCACCATAGACATTGAGCTCCAAAAAGCCAGTTCATGCACCAGGGATGGATCCTATTCCCACTGTCAGGGGCCCCTCAAACAGACCAAGCTACACAACTGTCTCACCCCTGCAGAGGGCCCAGTTCAGTCCCATGCAGGGTCTACAGTTGTCAGTCTAAAGTTCATGAGTTCCCACTAGCTTGGTTCAGTTGTATCTGTAACTTTCTGCATCATGGTCTGATGCCCTTTGTTCATAGAATCCCTCTTCCCTCTCTTCAGCTGGACATCCAGTGCTTGGCCTTATGCTTGCCCGTGGCTCTCTGCATCTGTTTCCATCAGGTACTAGATGAAGGCTCTATGATGACAGTTAGGGCATTAACCAATCTGATCACAAGGGTAGGCCAGCACAGGTACCATCAACCACTGCTAGTAGTCTAAGCTGGGGTAATCCCTGTGAATTCCTGGGAACTTCCCTTGTACCAGGTTTCTCCCTATCTCCATGATGTCTCCCTCTATGAAGATATCTCCCTCATTGCTCTCCCACTCCTCGCCTGTTCCAGCTCGACCATTCCCTTCCCCCGTGCTCCCATCCCCCATTCCCTATCTTCCATTGCCCCCCCCCTCACCCTCAGTTTACTCATGGAGATCTCATCTATTTCCTCTTCCCAAGGCATTCCATGCATCCCTCTTAGGGTCCTCTTTGATACCTAGCTTCTCTGAAGCTGTGGGTTGTAGTCTGGTTATTCTTTGCTTTACTTCTAGTATTCACTTATGAGTGAGTACATACCATGTTTGTCCTTCTGAGTCTGGGTTACCTCACTCAGCATGATATTTTTTAGTTCCATCCATTTGCCTGCAAATTTCATGATGTTTTTTTACTGCTGAGTAGTACTCTGTTGTGTGTATGTACCATATTTTCCTTATCCATTCTTTGGTTGAGGGGCATCTAGGTTGTTTCCAAGTTCTGGCTATTACGAACAATGTTGCTATGAACATAGTTGAGCAAATGTCTTTGTGGTATAATTGAGCATTCCTTGGGTTGTTTCCAAGTTCTGGCTATTACAAACAATGCTGCTATGAACATAGTTGAGCAAGTGTCCTTGTGGTATAATTGAGCATTCCTTGGGTATATGCCCAAGAGTGGCATCATTGGGTCTTGAAGGAGATTGACTCTCAATTTTCTGAATAACCACCATACTGACTTCCAAAGTGGCTGTACAAGTTTGCACTCCCACCAACAGTGGAAGAGTATTCCTCTTGCTCCACATCCTCTCCAACATAAGCTGTCATCATTGTTTTTTATTTTAGCCATTCTGATAGGTGTAAGATAGTATCTCAGAGTCGTTTTGATTTGCATTTCTCTGATTCTTAGTTATAGAATGTCTTTCAGCCATTTGAGATTCTTCTGCTGAGAATTCTCTGTTCAGCTCTCTAGCCCATTTTTTAATTGGATTGTTTGGTATTTTGATGTCTAGTTTCTTGAGTTCTTTATTTATTTTGGAGATCAGCTCTCTGTCAGATGTGGGGTTGGCGAAGATCTTTTCTCGTTCTGTAGGCTGTCATTTTGTCTTAATTATAATGTCCTTTGCCTTACAGAAGCTTCTCAGTTTAAGGAGCTCCCATTTATTAATACAGCATGTCCATACTGTTGTGAATGACATGCTAGACCTCTGTTATGGGCTGAATATGGTCAAGTCTGAACTCTTGATATTGCAAAATGTAACCAGATTCAGAAACAGGGTGGTGTGGGACAGAGAAAAACCAATATTTTTATCTAAATGATTATAAATGCAATCTCTTTCTAAAGAAAAAAAAGGGATAGTGTTGATGTAGGATAAAAGGGTAGATTAATGAACCTACTTTTGTTTGGTTGGGTTTTTTTTGTTTTGTTTTGTTTTGTTTTGTTTTTCGAGACAGGGTTTCTCTGTGTAGCTTTGCGCCTTTTCTGGATCTCACTCTATAGACCAGGCTGGCCTCAAACTCACAAAGATCCACCTGCCTCTGCCTCCCAAGTGCTGGGATTAAAAGCGTGTGCTACCACCACTGGCTGAACCTACTTTTAAAGAATAACAAATTGTTTAGAAATGTTTTACCCTGCTGTAGATTTCAGTTTGAACAACAACTTGTTTAGAAATGTTTTACATTGCTGTAGATTTTAGCTTATTGATACAAATTTAAAGTTAATTTTGTCATACTGTATATATATATATTTACTCTCATTTAAGGTATTATGTTTATGTAACTCATTGAGATTATAATGGATAATTAAGAAACACAGATTAATAATTAGTCATCTATGATAGTCAAACTTACAATCATGTTAAATTTTCTAGGAATACATAGATATAATTCAATTAGGTAGGTAGTCTTCAAACACTTCAAGACCTATAGAATATGGCATTTAAAATGTTTTAAAATTTAGACTTTCTGGACAGTGAGACATGTCTGCTCCTGGTAGCACTGATTTACTTCAGAGAGGAGAATGGGCATCAAAGACATTCCATATGGAGTTTATCTCCTTCTTGACAAAAAAAAAGCTATTTGGGCAAGAAACTGTTCTTGCCTAGACTATTTGACAAAATGATGCATCAACTGGATATGCAGGACCCATAGGAAGTTGACCACTGAACTTTGCTTGGCAAAATGGTCCTTCAGATTCCTGCCTCACAAAGGAAACTGCCAGACATTCTACAGGACACAGAAAGAAGGGACTGAGAGACTCTAGGCCTGTGGGCTAAAGATGGATGCCCCAACTTTATAGAGGAACTTGGGATAACTGTCCAGGCAGGCAGCTGTCTCTGTTATTCTAGACTTTTGGAAGTTGCTTACAATGCTCTTCCTGTTTACTTAGGTAATATATTATCCTCCTGAGGTCTTTGATGTAGTTGAAGACTAGATAATTATAATTATGGTTTTCCTTGGTTATGATAAGAGATAAGTTAGATATGAAACCTTAGACTTACAAATATAGGATAAATAGAATATTTTCTTTGAATTTGCCAAATATAAATGGACTAGATATTGTAACTGTAATTCTTGCTTGATAACTGTTTGTTATATGTAATTTTACTCTGTTAAAGTTAAACCCTTCCTTTTTGATTAGACAGAAAAGAGGAGGTGCAGTGGGATGTTCTGTATGCTGTGAATGTGTTGCTCTCATTGATTAATAAATAAAGTGTTGATTGGCCAGTAGCCAGGCAGGAAGTATAGGTGGGACAAAGAGAGAGGAGTATTCTGGGAACAGGAAGGCTGAGGCAAGAGACACTGCCAGCCACCGCCATGAGAAGCATGATATAAGATACTGATAAGCCACAAGCCACGTAGCAAGTTATAGATTTATAGAAATGGGTTAATTTAAGATATAAGAACTAGATTGGAAGAAGCCTGAGCCATTAGGCCAAACAGTTTAAATAATATAAACGTCTGTGTATTTATTTGGATCTAAGCAGCTGCGGGCCCGGGTGGGACTGGAGATAACTCCAGCTACAGGTCAGTACAGCATAGCAAGTTAAAAGGGCCCATTAAAGTTAGTCCTAACTTGACAAGGATGTTTCCGTATTGAGTGATTCATCTCAGAACCAAGGAATACTAATGTCAGTGGACAACTAGATACTAGAAGAGAGTTATATATATAATATAAGCTTTTATATATATAGGCTCTCTTTGGCTGCCCTGGGAAGGAATCAACCTAAGCAATGTCTTCAGCTTAGTCTTGACACCTTAGAACTAACACATTTCTATATTGACATATCTCTGTTTGTTTTGGAAGCACTAGAAAATTAATGTTTACAGTCTTTATTTAAAGTATTATCAATTAGACAAAGAACAAAGATGTGGTGGTAATAGAGTTATAAATGAGAATGATTTTAATTTTAAAGTCTTTAAATTTCCTTGATCAGACAAATAAATACGTTTGGTTGAACCTTAACCTAAAATATGCTAAAAAATAAGTAAATGAAGTGGCTTATCCCCAAAATAAAGGATTTCATTTTTATTTATAATGTAAAGTAAATGCATAAGAATACAAGAGCAGGATATTTGGAACAAGTCTTAATAAACAAGAAAATAATTATATAAAGAAATGGCCTCATTCCTGATGAGAAAGTGTTCTTTAAGTGGCCTTGTTCAAGTGTGTGTGTGTACCCAAAATCAAATAAAGTGAAGAAAGTTCAGTTCAAAAAAGAAAGTCTGGATGGACAGTGGTGGTACACACCTTTAATCCCAGCACTTGAGAGGCAGAGGTAGGCGGATCTCTGTGAGTTCAAGGCCAGCCAGGGATACAGAGCGAGTTCCAGGAAAGGCACAAAACTTCACAGAGAAACCCTGTCTCAGAAAAGAAAAAAAAAAACTGCTTTTTCCCAAAGAATTATTTATCTCTTCAGCCCTACTGAATTATCCAATAAACAACAAAGGTTATTCCAGTATGAATTTTTCAGTTATCAAGATAACAAAATAGCCACAATAAAAATATGCAACCAAATTGATCTTCACCAATAGACTCTATCATGGGTAGAGAAATACCTAGAATGATAAACGTTAGGTTGGTCATTGTTTTGCATCAGATAAATCTTTCAAGCTTAATACTCTTGGCCTGCCATTACTGAACAGCAACTATGTCACCAGAATTTGGTCATCCTTTATATTGGGAAGTTTTCCTACAATTCCATATTGTTTCTGTTGAGGAAATTGGACTCAAACTATCTATGTAGGGTAAGATAACTTTGAATTTCTGATCCTCTTACTGCCACATCATCTTGGGTGCTAGTATTGCAGATGTGCACTCAAATACCCAACTTCACTATGTCCTGGGGGAAACCCAGAGATTTGTACATGACAGAAAAGCATTCCACCAACCAAAATTGATCTCTGGCCCCAGTTTGCTGTATTTTATGTAACAATGGCAATTTAACGCCATGGGAAAATTTAATGGACCCAGCCCTATGACTTAATCTTGGTAAGAATCTATCCGTTCTTTAGACAGATGGCTGTAACTGATGTAGCACAGCTCCTATTTGTTTTGTTTCTCCTGTGACGTTGTAAATGAGTTTACCCTTCCTTTGCCTAGTTTACCGTTTACATGAAAAAGTAAACCGTTTTTATTTTCCTAGTATGTACACCCTCACAGACCCTCCTGAATATTAGCACTGGATAGTCTAAGCAAGGTCATAATTTGTAACATGAATTCCTGCCTAAGCCTTATTCACTTTTTCAAGTCAGAGTAATGATGAGAATACATACGACAGTAGAAACAACAGTCTAAAATTAGACAAGGCTGGGCAAGAGTCAATATTATCTACTTTCTCATTGCTACGGTGAAATACCACGAGCACAGGGAATAGTATTTTGGTTTGTGATTAGGGATAGAGTCCATCATGTCAGGAAAGGGATGGCATGGTGGCAGGAACAGAAAACTGGCTGGTAACATTTTTTCATCCATTTGCAGATGGGGCAGGAGGAGAGAAAGAGGAAGAGGGAGAAAGCGAAAGATAAACCTTCAAGGACCACCCCCAGTGACATACTTTCTCCATCAATGCTCTGCCTCTTAAATGTTCTATAATCTTTCCAAACAGCAGCTCCAACAGAGGACCACATGTTCAAATACATGAGTTTATGTGGGACATTTCTCGTTCAAACCATCATAGGGTATAGCAGCTAAGAAATCAAGCAGGACTCAGAAGTCAGTGACTAAATCAAAACAGGTAGAAACAACTTGATTGGCAAGGAATAATAGTGGAAAACAGAAGAAATCAAAGCTGGCATTGATCAAAAGTTTAGCAGAACACAGTGCTGTTCTAAGGCAATAGAAGTTCTTCATTGGGTGGTCTGCTTTAGACTGCCTACATCCAAATAGTATAGCCTGGGGAACTAAACCTTTAACAGTTGCCGCTAGTTGAAGGGCATTCTGAGAGAGAAAGAGAAAAAGAAAAAGCTCATGAGGTCCTGATTATGGAAATGATAAAAACAAAAGGTGTTCTGAAAGTCAGCGATGGTACAGAAAATTCAAGGAAGTAGTGTGGGCATGTTCCAGCTTCATCCACCACAGAGTGGCGATCATTGGACTTAACATCTCACTATAAACAAATATAAAATCTAGACAAAACATACATAACAACTGTTTGCCGGCATTGGGTAGCAGCCAATGCAGGGCTGTGGTCCTCAGAAAGAAATAGGGAAACAAGATAAACATCACATAAACCCAAGATTTCTCCCTGGGAGCATTTTCCAGACCACAGCTCAGAGAAGTAGAGTCTAAGTAAAGACAATGAATCTCACTGGACAGCAGAAACAGAGAGCAGAATATAGGGTGGCCCAAAGATAATTCAAATTAGAATAGTTGGATCTCAGAGAGGAAAAGCTATGAGAGCCCTATAAGTCTGCATGAAATTTCCCCCTTGAGAATGTTAATTAACTTCCAAGACTCATGTATGAATGTATGAAGGAACAAGCTCGGGGCAAAAAACAACAGTTATTGATACACTGTAGAACAGAACAGAAATTTATAGAGCCATACAGTTCATATAGAATCTGTGGTATTTGGAACTCCAGAAATACTTCATCTAATAATGAGGAACAAATATCTTTATCAAGCTAGGGCATGTAATCCTAGCACTCAGAAGCCAGAGGCAAGCAACATGGTCAGCAGTTTAAGGTTAGCTCGTATACATACACACATACACACACACACACACACACACACACACACACACACACACACACACACACACTGGTGTGCACTTAGAATAAACTGTCTTGATATAAGGGATATACCCTGAAATAAAGCTGCTTTCCCTAACAAAAATTTAAACTACCTTAGCAAATCAATGGTAATCTAAAAAAAATGTTACTACCTGCCAGAACAAAATTTAGCCTTCTTCAGAAGATGGCATAAGCAGACCACCTAAAACATACATACAATAGTAGTTAATTAAAAACAGGCATGAAGGTACATGCTTGTAACGCTAGCACTTTTGAAGTAGAGGCAAGAGCCTCAGGAGTTCAAGGCCAGCCTCACTATATAGGAAGTTCAAGACCAGCCTATAGTACTGAGACATTGTCTCAAAATAACAAACAAAAAATATAAAACATATTGAGAATCAGTAAGAATAAAAAATAATAGCCAGGCGGTGGTGGTGCATGCCTTTAATCCCAGTACTCCAGAGGCGGAGGCAGGTGGATCTCTGTGAGTAGGCTACAGAGTGAGTTCCAAGAAAGGCGCAAAGCTACACAGAGAAACCCTGTCTCAAAAAAAAAAAAAAAATCCAGCAATTGGTTGACAAAATAATAAAGAAAATGAGAAACAGAAATGTTTGAAGTAATACAGTTAATGCATAGTGCTCCAGAATTACTATGATGAATAAATGTAAAAAACAAAAATGGAGAAGAGATAGACAAAATGGATCAAAAAACAGAATTGCCATAGTAGTACAAAATATATTTTTAAAGTAATGACTGGAGATTTTAGAAAGACAAAATTGTTTATCTAAAACTAAGAATGCATTGTTCAAACTTAGCAGATTCAAAATAACTGATAATGAGATTTGTAAATCTGAAAAAAACCAAGAAAGGTATCTCCAAAGAAGTATAGAGAGAAAATGAAATGATGCAAAAAATAATTAATATCTTCTGATGGAGACAAATTAATTCTAAACTAAAAAGCATTTTAGAAACACTCTGGAAAATGTCGAAACATGTCTTGAAAGAGTAAAAATGACTCTTAGTAAACCAATGGCATCCCAGAACAAGCCACAAACAGAGAGAAACACAAAGCCACCCAGAATCCAACAACACTAATGCCATAGGGTACATAGTGTATTTAGGTTCTCAAATCCTGCACAAAGTTCAATTTGAAGGCAGGCTACACTTCAAGATGAATTTTGTAAATCTTTGAGCAAGTTCTCAACACAAATTAGCTCTTAAGGAGGCTAAAATAAATGAGTAAAAATAATTGTGCTGAAAGCGAAGGCGAAAGAAAAGGAACAATGCCCTTCCTCCTCCCCCATACAGGCAAGGCCAAGGCAAAGGGGAAGAAGACACATTTCAGCTGAACTATATCCATGCTGGCCATTCAAAAAAATGACCCAGTAAGAATCCACACTGAGAGACGGGATCATAAATATGACTAGTCAATTTTTAGCAAAATCATCAAGGCAATACAAAATATAAAAGATGATTCTTTCAAAGAATTCTTTAAAATAATTGCATAACAGTAAGAAAGAGGGGAAGTGTGCATATTTGGATACAGAAGGACGGGTGGGGGAAAGAAGAAAGGAAGGCTCCTGTCTCAGGACATAAAAATAACTCAGATATGACTGGAGAAGTGGCTCAGCAGTTAATAGTGCACACTGATCTTGCAGAGGACCTGACTCAGGTTTGGCAGCCACCTGCAGTCCACACATACACACAAACACACACACACATCACACAAACACACACACACACACACATACACACAAACACACACACATCACACAAACACACACACACACAAACACACACATACACACATATGCATACACACATGCACATACATATGCACACACATATGTGCACATACATATGGATATGTACACACATATGAACACACATACACACATATGCACACACATATACACACAAGCACACACACATACACACATATGCATGCACATACATATACACACACATACACGCATATGCACACACACATATGCACACATACACACACACACACATACACACACACAGGCATGCATGCACACACAGACACATACCTGCATATAATTTCTAAAATATTTCTTTTTAAAGAAACCTTGAAATGTGTTATACACCTGTAAATATGATTTAACAGTCTGGATTTTTTAGAATACATAGGAAGAAATCCTAATGGCCTTGGTTTAGGCAAAAAAAAAAATGCTTAACTAAGATATAACACAGATGACAAAATAAAGTGGATAAACTGAACAGCAAAACTTTAAAATCTGCCCTTCAAATACATAGTTAAAGTGTGAAAAGAAAGTCACACACTAGGGAACAGTATTTGCAAATACCTACCTGTCAATTGACTTGAATCTAGATTATCTGGAGAATTCTTTCAGCTGAAAAAGGAATGCAAATGAAAATGGGTACGATATTAAAGATTCATCAGTGATACATAAATGCATGAAATAATAACTTATAATTACTGACTAGAAAAAATGAAAAATTGAAGTTACAGTTAGGTTCTGCTGAAAAAGCTCCATACATGGACTAATAATACTGAATGCTGCCAAGGATGGTGATGACAGCTGATGTGAATTCAGACACATTAAGGATAGTGCAAACACTTTAGGAAAACAGTGATTTCTCACAAGTCCAACATACACTTGCTGTATGACTGAACAGTTCCATCACTAATATACTTATCTACTGAAAAGAAACAGAAAACTGTGTACTAACGTTACATGAGAATGTTCACAACACTCTTTTTCATAATGCTGTGTTGGAAAGAATGATTCCACGTATTCTTTTTACTAGCCAAACAATCAAATTATGACCTATCCACACTGGCACACACAGAATGAATACATCTCAAAAGCATTATGCTCATGATGGTAGCTGAGCATGACAGCTAACTAAAGTTGAATTATACTTGAAATTTTTCTTTTTTTATTGTTTATAAATGTTTATTTTTATTTAAAGGGATTGATTATAATGTAATCTCTTTCTAAAGAAGAAAAGGGGATAATATAGATATGATAGGATAAAAAGGGTAGATTACTGAATCTACTTTTTTTTCTGCTGTGTAGGCTTTTATTTTTAATTTTTTTCCTTTTATTTTATTTTACAAAACCATTCAGTTCTACATATCAGCCACGGATTCCCTTGTTCTCCCCCCTCCTGCCCCCCTCCCCTTTCCCCCAGTCCACCCCCCCATTCCCACTGATAAGAATCAGTGCATGGTTTCAGGGACCAACGGCAGAGGGAACTTTTGAGATTGAAGGAAAATACCTGAAGGATCATTATACCACTGAGTTCAGTCTGTGAAAATCCCTCAAGTCCCACTCTTAGGTGATATTCCCCTCTATATGTATAGCATATTTTAATTAGATGTTTTTAAGTGTTAAAATATGGAAATAAACCAGGTTCGATAAAACTCCACTGGAGTATATACATAAATGAGTGGTTATTAATGGATAGAAATTATCCTTTAGAGTGGTTTTGAAAGCGATGATGGTAACACCAATGGAAACATACAGTTCAGGGAGAAGTGAACCACATACACAGGTCCGCTGTCCAGTGCTAAGGGGGAAATTGTCAGTAAATCATCCTGCCGAGGGCCTTGCAGTTAATGAGGTTTCACAAGTCCTTGTTTGCCCCTTTACTTTGGCTGCAGTACAATTTAATGCTTGCTGAAATTTTATTTACAGAAATAGGTCCCTAGAATACAGTGAGTACCAAAATGTCCCACAGAGATCTATACCCTAAATCAGCCCCAGAACCTACCAATATGATACTTCCCTAGATGTCAAAATGGATGTTATAGATGTGACTAAGGACCTTGAACTAGGGAGATTTTTGGATTATTCATTTATCCACAGCCCAACTGCAAATGTCCTTAAACCTCTGCAAGCCGTGGTCAGAGGAAGAGAGTTCCAGAAGGTTGGCCATAGGGACATAACACAGTGGCTTTGGAGGTGGAGGAACCACGTGCCTCATTGTGACTGGCCTCTAGAAGTTAGCCAGATGAAGGATAGAGAATTCTCTCCTAGAACCTCCAGAAGGGAAATAAGATGTGCTGACCCCAAGTGGTTAGCTAGCCCGGCAAGACCAAATCAGACTCCCATGAATGGTAAATGGGTGTTAGTTAAGATACTAATTGGTGGTTATTTGCTAAAGTAGCAACAGAAAAATAACATACATGCTCTAGTAATCAAGTGTTAGGAAGAAAAGGCTTTTTAAAGTAACAAGAAGAGAGTTTGAATCGCGGTATGACGGAGGAGTGGACGCCAGGATCTCACTGTGCGTCAGCCTGGCCTTGTCTCTTCCTCTCTTGTCCGATCTGCAGCGGCCCGAGATGGCTGGCAGTAAGGCTAGAAAGGACTCTGGAAAGGCCAAGACAAAAGCGGTTTCCCGCTTGCTCGCAGCCAGCCAGCTTGCAGTTCCCTGTGGGCCATATTCATCGACACCTGAAATCTAGGACAACCAGCCACAGACGTGTGGGTGGACCACCACTGTGTACAGTGCAGCCATCCTGGAGTACCTCACCGCAGAGGCACTAGAGTTGGCAGGAAATGCATCCAAAGACTTAAAGGTAAGGCGTATTACCCCTCGTCATTTGCAACTTGCTATTCGTGGAGATGAAGAACTGGACTCTCTGATCAAGGCTGGTAGTGGTATCATCCCACACATCCACAAATCTCTGATTGGGAAGAAAGGACAACAGAAGACTGTCTAAGGATGCCTGGATTCTTTATTCTCTCAGGTCTCTAAATATTTTAACAGCTGTCCAGTCTCGGTGATTCCAGTGGACTGTATCTCTGTAAAAAACACAATTTTGCCTTTTTGTAATTCTATTTGAGCAAGGTAATTAGCCTTCCAATCAACCAAATTTCTGCATTTGAGTCTTAGCCATATTTAAGTGTTACTATGGCTTCAACGAAGCTATTGATTCTGAAGTAGTGGGTTTTGATTGAGTTGACTATTTAAAAACAAACTGTTTGGATTTTAATTGTGATGCAGAAGTTATAGTAACAAATATTTGGTTTTGTACAGACATTATTTCCACTCTGATGGATAAGCTCAATAAAGGTCATATCCCAAAAATTAAAAAAAAATAAAGTAATAACAAGAATAGAAAGGATAGTAGTATGAGTTTAGGTTCCTAAAATTAGAAAAGATTGGGTTTCTGGGTCTGCCACTTAGCATCTCAGGCCACTTATGTGAAGACTCAGTTTCTTCTGTAAAATGTGGAATTATGATCGCACACCCCTAACCAAAGAGCTATGTCCAGCTAAAGACTGCTTGCAAAGGTAAAAAATCAGTTCTCTCCAATGGAGTCTCATTGGATAGATAAACCACACTTAAGGATAAGCACCTTGTCTGGCAGTAGATGGCCAACACAAAAGGAACTCCATGGTGTTTTGTAGAATTTTTTTGTCTCATATTGCTTTGTTTGGGCATTTTTCATCTTACTGGGATTTTGGCTTGTATATTATGGTTTTCGATTTTGTGTTTTTATGGGTTTTGGTCTGTGTGTGTGTGTGTGTGTGTGTGTGTGTGTGTGTGTGTGTGTGTTGTGCTTTTTATGTTTGTTTGTTTGTTTTTAATTCTGGTTTGCTTGCATTTTTGTCTGTTTCTTTTCTAAAGAGAGAGGCCTGGAGTTAGATGGGTGGGGAGGTGCAGAGGATCTGGGAAGAGATGGAGAAGGGAGAACAATGATCGGAATATAATACATGAATTTTCAATTAAAGGGAAAAAAAGAAGAAGAAAGCTATGTACAAAAACAAAACAACAAAAAATGTGGTGTTAATAGTAACTAACCCATAGGAGTATCAAAAGAATCAAATAATTATTTGCAAAACAATTACTTTAATCATGACATGTGGTATGCATTCAACAGACTATGGTGGTTACATTATTTTCATTAGGGAATATTCTAGAAAATACTTCTGTTCTAGGGAGATTCTGTATCAAGTTATTTTGACTTAATGTTGAAACTAATGTTACAATGTCTAAGTCAAAAGATTTGGTTTATTGACCTAATGATAACTAGGTTATTTGAAACAAATAGTGCAATAAAGAAGTAATTACTAACTATTTCACATGGCATGCATGCTTTCATAAATATCCCAGGAACAGATCAGGTAGTCCAACATGAGATGCTAACTACAACCAAGAACATATTGTTGAATCCATCATTGACCCCATTGGGAAAAATCATTTTCCTAAATAAAATCAGGCAGAATATAAACCACTGGATTGGGGATGTTGTTGAATCTGAGGGCTTTGAATGACTAACAGACCTTGGAATCCATGGGGTACATTTGCCAATTTCAAAAAAAAAAAATCATCTAATTCTAACTCTACCACCCTGCTTGCAGGGACATCACTGAAAGGCAAGTATTTGTCAAATTCTCCTCATAACTTCATTCCCAAACCGACTTCAAAGGTGGGGAAATCAAGTTGGGATCATTTGAAGGATCTTAATATAAAACATGATGAGTTGGTTAATTGTCTGTTACTGTGCTAAAACTCCATGACTGAACATTTTATAGAAGGAAGAGTTTATTTGGGTTTACAGTTCCAGAGGGATAAAACTCCATCGTGGCAGCAAGAGGTAGGTAGGAATGGCAACAGACACAGAAGCTGAGAGCTCCCATCTTCAAAGGCAAGCACAACGCAGAGAAGGGGAACTGGAACTGGAAGGAAGCTTTAAACTCTCAATGCCTACTAGGTTGATGGAAGCACTAGTCTATGGATATAAGCATACATATTTGGAAAGAAATAAACAGCACGTCCATTTAGTGACATAATGGTGATAGGTTCCCCCCTAGGCCCATGGCCTCCCCAGACAGAGGTTTTTGACTAGGTTTATGGTACCAGATGTGTATTCCCTCTCACCTGAGGGTGGGGTACTTCCAATCCAATCACAAAGCAATTGGCTACACCAAATATAGTCCTGCCACTATGAAACCAGTGGACATGACAGGATAGTGTTGAAGCAAGCATGAGCGATTTGCTGGATGAGGATGCTAATGAGTTTTCTCTCCCAGCAGTCTTCATAGCACCTTCCAGCACTTTGAACTTTTTAACCAGCAGTGTTCACTTTGGTAGGCACTAAATTCTTCAATAAGTTAATCAGTTCTAAATCCAAAAGTCTTTTACCTCTTCAACCAGAAAAATGATAAAAGTTGTTCTAATCTCACACTCAAACCAAAACTATATTCTTCTTAATAACAAAAAAAAAACTTGGACATATGATAGCAGCTTTAACTCCTAAGTTTCCTGATCATTTTATTTCTATGAACAAAACTAATACAGAAATGACGTACTAAGTGGACAGTATCTAAGTAGTCCTTTAACAACAGAGAAAGGGGCAGAAAGTTTCACGATGGCAGTGGAGCTGCTGATGCACAGAAACAGTAACACCACTCGGCCAAGGGAAATGTCCTAACATCCAAAGAGGTGATGATTTACCAACTAAAGGTGAAAAGCAACTGGAAAGAAGCCAATGTGCTCACTAAAGATGTTCTTCTTGAGCAGCTACACATTCTGCATTGACAATGTGTTGCCACCCCAATCCATTAACAAGCAGATAAGAATCTAGGAAGCTGTTTTTCTAACTGAATTATTATGGTGGACCTTTGATCAAACTGGTCATCTCCAAGTGTTGCCTCTCCATTGTCCTCTAGCACTTTCTGGAAGTCACCCAAGGGTTCCTACGTTGTTTACTCCTAAGGAAGTGAAAACAAGCTAATAGCCTACTGTCAAATGAAGTCGTTCCTCCTGGTCAATTACAGGCATTGGTGAACTCTTTCACTTTGAAATTATGTTCTGTGAAACTGAAAGCAAAGAGGAGAAAAAGCAGTTTAATCTCCTTATACAAGCTTTGTTTGCATGTTGTTGTTTCTCTGGCACTTTGGTCAAGACTTCCCCACAGCACAACTCAGACTCAGACCTTACCTTTGGAGTTAAGATGCCAGTGGGACAGAAATGAGACCATGTGTCTCATCCCAGATCAGTCCCAACTCTTTCATTCACCTTCCATGAAGACCTTGGTTATGAATCAGCCAGTCATTCTCAACCTTCCCAACACTGCCACCCTTTAGTACAGTGTAAGACAAATTACTAAACGGTCTTATCAATAAAAAGTCTGGAGCCAGATATTGGGGTAAAAACTGAGAGATCAAAAAAGCAGAAAGAAGACAGCCAGGTTCTTACCACTTGGAAATCCTCAGCCAAAGAGACCTACTTCCTGTATACCCACGCCTATATGCCTTTCTGTTCTGCATCTCAGTTCCTCTCTCCTCCCAGCTACATCACTTCCTGTCTGTCTGTACAGACCTGTAGACATCTATGGTTAGTACTGGGATTAAAGCCGTGTGTCACCATGCCTGGCTCTATTCCCCAGTTGTGGCCTTGAACTCACAGAGATCCGAATGGATCTCTGCCTCCCGAATGCTAGGATTAAAGGCATGTGCTACCATTGCCTGACCTCTGTGTTTAATATAGTGGCTGGCTTTTTCCTCTAATCCTCAGATAAGTTTTATTAGGGTGCACAATATGTTGGGGGGACACAATATATCACCACAGTACAATTCCTCAGACTGTGGTGACCCCCAAGCATAAAATTATTTCACTGCTAGTTCATAACTGTAATTTTGCTACTGTTATGAATTCTTAATGTAAATATCTGATATATAAGATATCTGATATGCGACTCCCAAAGGGGTCATGATCCACAGGTTGAGAACCGCTGGCTATGATGCCTGTCACTTTAGGTCCCTATATAAAACAGAGATATTTTCGCTGCTTAACCCCCTTTCCCAGAAGTAAGCCATGCGGGTTGGCTTCCTACCAAATTAGGCATCTTGAACTGGCCATCCTCCATCTTGCCTCTGAATTAAGGCCTACCTTGATTCTTGCTTGTTCCTCCTGCTAGTCCTGGCTTTTGATGCCAAAATGCCTCCTAGTGCACTTGAGTATCAGCATCCGTAGACTTGCTCAGGAAACTGCTTGCATGTGCTCTGGGCTATTTGGTTCCTCTACATGACAACCTTTATTTGCAGCTGGATTGGCACTTCTTCCCTTAAGTCACCCAGCTTGTGTTTCTTTGTCCTTCTGCCATGATAAATAATAAAGAAAGAAATGAAAACTCCATACAGAAAGTCCCATTTGTTTCTAGTTTATGAAAATAAGTTCTCTCCTTGGAATCAAGTTTATCTAGACTTCAGTGTATTTCTTCCGTTCTATCATCTCTGAAGATTTTACTCAGAAGAAGAAAAGAACATAAAAATGATTGATGACACTTATGTCATTCATAAATCTTACATCACCAGTGATGCCTCTGACACACAAATTTAGCAATATTTTCCATATCTTAATAAGTCTTTGCAACTCTAAGTTTAGATAGCTCTTCCTGGAGTAATTTGGCTTAAAAGAGGCAATAAAAAAAAAAAAAGTCTGAGACCAATTTTATAGACTTTATTCATTTAGAACTGATCCTTGTCTACCTTACAGAAATCTGGCACAAGCAGAATTCTTCAAGGAATGGAGAGTTCAGGGATGTTCAGTTTGAATAAAAACAATCATTGCTGAGGTGGGGGGAGCCAAAGAAAGAGGCAGTACTGAAATACAGTGGCATGAATACTTAACTACGTTCCTGTGCTTTGATTAAAGTGATTAATTCCTAATAGAAAACCTCTTTCTTTCCCTGGTGCTTCTACAGGAGTAAAATGGCAATTGACATCTGCCCCAATGTCAAATAATGCAGACATTAGAGCAGGTGTAGTACTCGTTAAAGGAAAGCTACTGTCTCCCCCGTGCTGCTAGGTATAGGTGGTTGGTGTATGTCCACATCTGCAAGCCCCAGAAGGATTGGTAGATTGTCTGGAAGCTTGTCAGCTTTCTCTACAGGTGAGGAAAGAAGCACCTGAGTTATGAGGCCAGCCTGAGACTGCCAGGTAAAAAAGTATAACTGAGTTAGAAAGTGCCCGCATGATTGAGTTTCTCCTTAGGAGCTACGGTTACCACCACCCCTTGGCATTAAGCCACATACGCATGATAGAAGAGCCAAAAATAACCACAAGCGACCAGGGAAAGGAAAACAACACCAACAAGCACACCCTGTAAGAAGAAACGGCCCCACTCCAACCGCTCCATTAACACAGATGGGTAAATCAAGGAAGAGATGGGGCAGGAAGTGAGGGAGGCGGGGTTTGTATGAAGAAGCCTACTTACCCAAACCACCCTGCTGAGAGTGGGTATGAGGAAAAGCGGGGAGAGACAAGAGCTTTGGAAGCAAAAAAGACAGTGTTAACAAACCCACAATTACTCAAGCCATAAATGTAAGTGAAATTTTATTAAATCGAACAGGAGTGTCATCAAAGGGCCTGAAGTATAGCAGAAAGTGGGAAGTGGAAAGACAGCAATGAGAGTAGAAAAAAGCAGTGTGTGTGTGTGTGTGTGTGTGTGTGTGTGTGTGTGTGTGTGTGTGTTAACTATATACAGGACTCAGCACCTGTGACTCTTCCCAGCACTTCTCACCCCACTCCCTGCCCTAAACCTCTCCAGCTCTGAGGCTGTGATCCCTCTCTGAGTCCTCTATAATCCATCCGTTTCATTCATGCTCTCTCTTGACCTCTTCGTTCTCTTCCTCTCTTGGTCCTCCTCTCTCACTCTCTTGGCCTCTGGCCCCTCTCTTCATCCATCTGTCCTCTCTTCAATGTCCTCTGTCTTCTCTTCTTCTCTCGCTCCCTGCACCTTTCTCCTCTCATGGCCCAGTCTGTTCTGCTGGCCCCTTTAAGTCTGGATCCTTCCAAATGCCTCTGTCTGAACTCTCCTCATATCTACAAAAAAAACCTTCTCCTCCACCATACCTAGGAGCAGTCATGTCCTCCTTTTTATTCATGTATGTGTGTGTGTGTGTGACTGTGTGTGTCTGTGTGTGTAAGCATATATATAAATATGTTGTGTTCACATGTTTATATGTATATATGTATGTATCTATATGTTTATATCCCAGCCAAACAAAACTGTGCAAAATGATTACAGTATTTAGAATTATTTTAAGTATATTAAGCATTACATTACTTAATTTCTATATATTATTATCAGTAAGTAAAATATATTGCAACTCTTAAAAGAACTTTTCAGCCTTTCGTTTACACACCATCAAAGGCTTTCAGGATAGAAGATTCCAGAATGATACTTAAAGAGAGTCTTCTTCCTGAAGGTGTCTGTGGTGGTCTGAAAGAAAATGGTTCCCATAGGGAGTGACACTATTAGGAGGTATAGCCTTGTTGATGTAGGTGTGATCTTGTTGGAGGAAGTGTGTCACTGTGGAGGTGGGATCTGAGGTTTCATATATGCTCAATAAACCATCAGTGTCTCAGAGCACTTTCTGTTGCTTGCCTATCAAGATGTAGGACGCTCAGCTCCAGCACCATGTCTGCCTTCAGGCCACCATGTCATACCATGATGATAATGGACTAAACCTCTGAAAATGTATGTGAGCCACCCCATTAAATGTTCTTCCTTTACAAGAGTTGCCATGGTCATTGTGTCTCTTCACAGCAATAGAACCCTAACTAAGACAGTGTCTTATTCTCCACAATTCTATTTGCATAGAATTTTGTTTATGGAGTTAAAAACATTCCAAAAAATTAGAGGCCCGTATATTGATCCTTAGACATCATAAAACATCTGTAACCCATGCTGAAAGCTTAGGTATTAAGTATCATTGAGCATCACTGTGGCTCCTGGTCTTTCATGCTGACCTATATAAACACAACACATTAGAGATGGCTTCTATATTCATTCCTCTTTAATAAACCCTCCTTTCCAGATCATGCCCTTTCTTCTTACACCTTCAAAGGGCCAAACAACTGCTACCTAACAAAATACCAAGACTAGATCATTTATAAAGAAAGGGAGTTTTTTATTTGGGCTTATGGTTCTGGAAACTAGGGAGCTCAACAGGACAATGCCCATTTAACTACTGGGGAGAATCAGGAAAGTAGAAGTGAAAACATGGACAAGAGAAAGGGACAAAGAGGGTCAGCTTGCTCTAGCTAACCCATTCCATTGAGAATGTGCACCCCGCTGAGAACAAGATTTATCTTTTTACTGGATTGGAACCCTCATGACATAAACACCTCCCATTGGACTCTACCTGCCAAAAGCCACACTGGGTGTTAAGATAGCAACATGTGACCTTTGACAGAACACATTCGAACAAACTATAGCAGCTAGGCATGACATGTCAACAGAACTCCAATTCTAAATGTGATGGATACATGAAGATAACACATTGCTTCAGCAGAAATAGTCACTAGATGTGTTCTTTGAAAAAAGCTGGCAGGACTTTAGAGCATCTTATATAAGATCATTTGTGGATACCAAGTTCAGAGAGAATTAGGAATGCAGATGTGTGATAGGTGAAGTAGATTTTGTCATGCTTCCAACATTGATGAACTAGGAATTTCCTGTGTCAGGTTGATAGTCAATACTGTCAGGAGTACTGGAAGTGAAACAAAGTAAAAATATAAGAAATTTGAACATGATAGCAAGGAAGTCAACTAGATTTACAGCCTTGAAAATGAACTGTTCACAAAACTACCACTGCTTGCGTAGGAAATAGTTTTTTGTTGTTGCTGTTTGGGTTTATGAGTTGATCAGCATAAATACATCCTGTCATCTTTGCACAAAAATAAACAGAGAGATCAGAATAAGTATCCAGAAGCACATTGGAGGAAGGAAGAGGGAAGCCCTTGCTCCAGCAGAATAATATGTTGCAATGTTCAATAGCATTCTAAGCCAAAAATTCACAAAGAAATCTCTTGCCAAGAAAAAAAAAATACTTTCCTAATTTGTTTCTTTTGTTGAGTTTTGCTTTGAATTTTAAAAGTTCTTTTTTGTTTGGCTTTAAAGGGCAAACTCATAAATATTTACAGAGACATCTTACTAAGCAGAAAAGGAGATTAGAAAATATTTTCGAATGGATACAATATGTTTCATGTAAATTAAACTGTACAATCAATTTTACACTAAGAAGAAACAACTTACAAATCACAAAACATAATCTACTTTATGAGACAACATTTGAAATGATAAGGCAAGTGAAGACAAATCCACAGTTGTTTTTTAGTATGATTCAAGTTAAATTTAATAAGCATATCAGCACCTAGGAGTAAGCAAAATTAAAAGGCAGTACTAAATGTTACCAAGAAAAACATTAATTAATAATAAATCTTTATCTCAAAATTTTTATTTAAACATGTGTCACACACTGTTAATCATAAATGTTCTATGTGTTAAAGTCATAAAAGGCTACTTTTTATCTTCTTATATGTCTGAGAGAAGGGCCTACTTCACTACTGTTTCTATTGAAATTTATTTGTGTTTTATTAGATGCGTGCTTTTCTGAAAAAGAAAAAGACACATCCATGCTTCATTGCAATAGCACAGTTTCTAAAACTTGTATATTCACGACAGGCATTACATCCCTCTTTGTACAAACACCATTGCAGAGGCATTAAAAACAATGTTTCTGTTAGTCTTTTTCACTCTTAAGTAATAATTTTTAAAAAAAGTTTAAGAAATGTGTATTGGAAATAGTTGACATGTATGCGGGCTGTATCCCTAAATTTAAATATATATATATATATAATTCTTTTGACTTTATACTCATTTTTATTTTTTAAAAAAATATACTTCTTGTTTACAACTACTTTACATGAAATCAATAAGCCCCCAAAAAACCAGGGGTAAAAGCTGTGCACTGTGTAACTCATCAAGATGAGATGTAAACTGGACCATAGAACTATCCTCTGACCATATAAAATTATGAATATACATCTTCCTCAAGGTTATGCCTCCAGTCTTCTGTTCAATGATAAAATAGTTCATAAAACACCTCATAGATCCTAGCAAAGCAAAATAAATACTTTTTTAAATACTAAGGCAGTATTATATCCAGTGCCCAGCCTACTGCTCTTTAACACTATACTGAATAAAATATTCTTATTATAAGAAAAGAATGAATGGCAAAGGACCAAAAAGGGAAGCTGTACTACCTTGCCCCAAAATTTACATTTTATTTACAAAAATGGAAAAAAATAGCACATCTTTTACCTTTAGACCAGAGGTATTTAATTTTACATAATTAAAAAATAAAAACTCTATTTCATTTTTTAATTATGTAAAAATATGGAGAGACAGGCTAGTTATCAACAAGTTATTAATTCATAAAATACTAATTGAAGACTCTCTGAAGAAAACTTAGAATTTACCAAAGCATATGTTCTCTTTGTAAAAAGAATGATTCAGTGATAAAATTGTTTACTCAGATAACTTTATGTCCTCAGGGGTGATGGCTTTGTTTTTTCTTTGTTTTGATTTGTTTTTCTGTTTTGGGGGTGTGTGCTTTTTGTTTTTGTTGTTTTTATTTTTTGTTTTTTGGGTGCTTTTTTTTTTTTTTTAGATAGAGGTGCCCAGTTGGCCTTTCTTTACTTTTTTTATTGATTCTTCTCTCATACATTACATCAGGACTGTAGTTTCCCCTCCCTCCACTCCTCCCAGTCCTTCCCAGCCCCACCATTCTTCCCTCTCCCCCAGATCCACTGCTCCATTTCCCTTCAGGGAGGAGCAGGCCTCCCATGGGTCTAAGGAGCTGTGGAGAACAGTGTTCCCATAGTTGCTATGCAGAGTCTAGCTTTAAGGCCAGTGTAAAGATACTAAGACAAGCATGGTAGATTTCCCAATATATCAACAAAAACACTGAAAGCTCCTCATCTTGAAAATCTAACCTACAGATGAAAATCATATGTTATAAAGCCATTCTCTTTACTTATGAGGAAGATAAATATGTTCTATACAACTAAAGGTCAATACTTAAGGGATCGTGCAGACAACTAAAATATTCAAAAGCTAGCTGGTGGTGGCATACTCCTTTAATCCCAGCACTCAGGAGGCAAAAGCAAGCAGATCAGCTCCAGGCTGGTCTACAAATTGAGTTCCAGGACAGCCAGGACTGTTACAGGGAGAAATCCTGTCTTGAAAAAACAAACAAACAAAAAAGAAAGAAAGAGGAAAAAGGAAAAGAAAGTATTCAAAAGCATCATATTAAGGGTAATATTAGAGTTTCAATAAATGTTCAAATTAGTGTATCTGTGTGTGTCTGTGCATATATACGTGTTCACATGTGATTTTTTTTGCACAAGATGTAAATAAAGACTTTTAAAACAAGAGTTAAATCCATATTTCTCTAACTAGCCAAACCTACTTAGTTAATAGCTCCCATCTTGTGCCTAAAATTATATTGAATAACTTAAAAGCACATCTGCTAAACAAAAATTAGAAAAAAATCATGAAACTATAATCAGAGTTCTAAAAAGCATTGTGATTATTTGAAAGAAAAAAGAACAGATAGCAGTTAGTATTATTGATCTAATTCGCCTACAAATCCTCTGGCATGGACCTGAAGTTTTCATTGTGTTATTCAGCTTAAGATTAAAATATATCAGTCTTTTCTTGCAGGGTTGAATGAAAAATAATGACTCATGTTCCTAATTATTTTAGAAGCAATTTGAAAGCAAGACAATAATTATTTTGACATGAATGTTAACTGAAAATAAACAAAAGGATGTCATGGTCCCAATGATCTAAAACAGTTAGAATGCATATTCTCTAATGAGAAGTTCTAAAATACAGACTCAGAATTAAAGCTTGATGACACACATGTGCACATGCACCCTGCACCTCCTAATTCAGTTCCATTAATATTTTCGGTTCCCATTTCAAAATTCCTGCATGCATTTATGATTCTTGTTTTGGTGTCAAACTCTGCCCCTGGCTATGGAGTCATTATTTTTATTGCCTTGGAAAACAACCATATGTAAGGAGAAAAACAAAACTTTATAATACGCCTTTACTCCACTGTCCAGATTCAGAATTGTACCCCATTTCCCTATGTGCCTCTTTTCTGTTCACGAAAATGTCACTGATGTGAAGGTTCAAATATATAGGTTTTAATAAAAGAAATTTATGAATTAAATTGCTTATTAAATTTCTTTTAATTTCTTTCCAGGAAAGGACCATAGTTGCCTCGAAATGACATAAGAATGACTTTCAAAGGTCAAAATCCCAATTAAAAACATATATAACAAAATAAGTAAGTTCTTGATTAGCACAAGAGCAGGAAGGAAGGGCAAAGTGTTCGGGAATGTCTGCTCAGTTAGACAGGAGGAGGTCCCAGGATGATTTCCAGAGGGTGGAGCGAATTCTACTTTTTTTTTTTTTTTTTTTTTTATTTTATTTTTTTTTTGAGACAGGGTTTCTCTGTGTAGCTTTGCGCCTTTTCCTGGAACTCACTTGGTAGTCCAGGCTGGCCTCGAACTCACAGAGATCCGCCCGGCTCTGCCTCCCAAGTGCTGGGATTAAAGGCGTGCGCCACCACCGCCCGGAGAGCGAATTCTACTTCCTACCCTCACCCCAACAGCTTTCCAAGGGGAATATTATAAGATCTCCCCCAAATTACAACCTGGCAATAGTTATTTTTCTCTGTCAAGTCAGAAGAGAAAGAGAATATTGGAAATAAGTGAACAGTCGATCCAGCACTGAGGTGACAAGGTAATAAAACTGAGAAAAAAAAAATCCCTGGGCAGAACTGTCTTCAAGGACAATGTCATAAATAAACATAGGGGCCCCTCAGGATTGCATTTTCAACTAGGGAAAAGAAATAGTTTTATTCGCCGGGCGGTGGTGGCGCACGCCTTTAATCCCAGCACTCGGGAGGCAGAGGCAGGCGGATCTTTGTGAGTTCGAGGCCAGCCTGGGCTACCAAGTGAGTTCCAGGAAAGGCGCAAATCTACACAGAGAAACTCTGTCTCGAAAAACCAAAAAAAAAAAAAAAAGAAAGAAAGAAAGAAATAGTTTTATTTATGTTTTGAATAGAAAATAGAGTTTTACTGTAAGCATAAAGCATCTAGTTATGCCTAAAAGCTGTGCCATTAGGTAAATTGTCCTAAGTTGTGTTAATATTAATCATGGTTATGATGGACATGCTAAGATATCTTACTGTTGCTCCAAAGAATAGAACTAATGGAATTATAATCTCTTAAGCCCAAGATATAAGTATATTCCATAGGCACTAAACCAGAAGGGATGGAAGGCCCTGAGATGTGAACTCACATCCCATTTCAAGAAAAAAAAAAATGCTTTGCTGGGACCCAAGGAATGCAGTTAACTACAAGCTTACTGTGGTTGTTTGAAAGAAACTGGCCCTCAAAGGCAGTGGCACTATTAGGAGGTGGGGCCTTGTTGGAATGGGTGTGGTCTTGTTGGAGGGAGTGTCACTGTGGAGGGGGGCTTTGAGGTCTCATATATTCTCAAGCCATGCTTAGTCTCAGACCACTTCATGTTGCCTGTGATTCAAGATGTAAAAACTCTCAGCTCCTTCTCTACTATCAGGTCTACCTGCACGCTGCCTTGCTTCCTGCCATGATGATGATGGACTAAACCTCTGAACTATAAGCCAGCCACCACAATTAAATTTTTTCTTTATAAGAATTGACATGGTCATGACGTCTCTTCACAGCAATAGAAACCCTAACTAAGACACCTCCCCTTGTCAAATTCTTCATGATTGTATGAGCATTTTCTCCAAATTGTTCTCAACTCATGTTGAATAAAACTGTTGTAAAGTACTGACTTACTTAGTATGGATGTTCCTCTGATAAAGCAATCTTAGTTTCATAGTCCTTACTGAATTAAGAGAGTTTTCCAGGTTTATGTCATAATCCTACTTCCTACTGCCCAGTTTTATTTCTTACTATTTCTTTTACAGGTGATAATCTCTAATTCATCTTTTCTACTTAATTCTGGATTACCATCTGCTCCCAGAAAATTCAACTAAGAGGAAAAATCAGTAATTCAAGAGAGCAAACAGCAAAATGAAGTTGGGGAACTAAGAAACTGATGGCCTGGCCCATCCCTGGTCATATACATGATGTAGATGTCCCCTAGCTGAAGGTACCAATGCTCAAAACTCCAGGAACTGTACCTGTGAAGAATAGGATTCTAGTGTGCTAAATTATGCATACAAAATTAGTGGAACCAACTGTCAGTTATTAAATCACATTGACTCTATGAGGAGTTACTAAAAATTGGAAAATAGTTAACAAAACAGAAATTAAATATGGAATCTATAGGGTCTCCTTAGCAGCTTGTAAAATGGTACTTATTCCTTTTCCCCTGTGGGGAGAGAGCAAGAAAAGCTAATATCCAGACTCAGAACTCAGTGGTGAAAATTTTGAAGAAAACTGAATGTCAAACTGAGACAAGTTTCCTGTGCCAAAATTAGTACACCTGACTTGAGGATACTTGGGACCTGGATGCATGAAAGGGGAACATCTGGGTAGATGCTCTCCCATATTACTCTTAAACTCAGAACATACAAGCATTCCCTCTCCTTGCCTATTGAAACTCAGGACTTCACCCATATAAGACCAACTTGCAGAAAACACTGCTGGAAGAAATAACTCTATCTCTCATTTTCTCTGTGCTAGGTCATGAACATATCATATTAAGAGGCATCAGTATGGCAAACTTGGCCTAATAAGGGTATTAGGTGGATGGGGGTCTGATCCAAAAATAGTTGCAAAAGTAAGTCAATAACCTATTGTGTGGATTCTGAAGATGCTTGATCAAAGAGTCTGGATCATATAACTAAATTTATTGAACGTTAATTGGCTTTAGGACACTGCCTTTGGATATAGACTTAGCACTACGGAAGAGTTCGAAGAGATAGGGTCAATTTGTAGCTATGGTGGCTCCTGGAAGATCAGAGAAAGGGATGATCATGTTAAGCAAATTTGAATTGTCTAGATTTCCATAGCTGATGGAACAGAAAAGGATTTTAAAACTTACAAGAAACAGGTATGTTGGAACATCTATATTCTGTAGGACCTAAGAATCCATCAAAGGGTTCTGTACTGTAAGAAGTCCTGGAATATATACTACTAACAAAATCTATTTACATAAACTGATGGAAAGGCCATTATCATTGAGAAGTTCATGCTGGCCCTCCTTTACAGATAAGACTTGGTGATAAGAGATATCATTACAGAATTTGGCTCTTTGGTACTATTGAAGATGATGGAACCCTTTAAAAGTAAGAAATGCCAGTTAAGGGTATTCTTATCTACCACAAGACAAGACTATATTCATCATATTAAGAGCCAGAATCTAACTATTTAAGATAGATGTAAAAATAGCAATATAAATTTTCTACAGATTGTTGTAGGCAGATTTTCCTGTCCCACCTACTATCTCCCAAATAACCACATGAAGACTTATTAATTATGTAAGCTCAGCCAATAGCTTAGGCTTGTTTCTAACTAGCTTTTATAACTTAAATTAACCCATTTCTATTAATTTACGTGTTGCCACATGGCTAATAGCTTGTTACCTCATGTTCTACGTGTCATGCTTCCTCTGCATCTAGATGGTGACTCTGCCTTCTTCTTCCCTGCATTCTCTCTGCCCCAAAAATCCTTCCTAGCTATTGGCCATTTAGCTTTTTATTAAACCAATCACAGTGATACATCTTTACATAATGTAATGGAATAATCCACAACAGATTGTGTTGGCATTTTCAGTATATGCTTGCAAAATAAAAATAAGAGCCTCCACCTTTAGTTCACACTGTAACTCCAAAATGGGTCATAATAAGTACAAATATTAAAACTATAATACTATAAGAGAGTGTAAGGGAAAAAATGTTATGACCTTCTCCTTGGCAAATAGCTCCTACAATGCAAGTATGAATTACAAAAAAAATGAATTAATAAACTGATCATTACAAGGAATAATAACTTGTGCTTTTTCAAAATTACTAAGTGTGACATATAATCTCCATTGTAAACTTGATAAGATCCTATCATCAGCCAGAAGATAGGCCTCTGGACATACCCGGAGAATTGTCTTGATTAGGCTAACTGAGGGAGGAAGACCCACCCACAAACCTACTGTGAGTAGCACTATTCCCTGGGCTTCATTGAAAAAGAGAAAGTAAACAGAGCACAAACCATCTGTTTTCTGACTGGGATCACAGTATGACTGGCAGCCTCAAGCTCCTGTTGCCATGACTCCCCCATCACAATGCATCGCACCCTGAAACCATGAGCCAAAATAAACTCTTTCTTCCTTAAGTTGCTTTTTTTTTCAGAATATTTTAATTGCAATAACAGAAAAGTATCTAAGACACTGAGAGCAGGATACTTCAAATTCATGTTGGAGTTCTTAAGTGCCATGTTTCAAAATGTGTAATTATGACAATTCAGTAATGAAAACAGAAAATTCTTTATTCGAACATGGAAAAAGAAGATACACAAATGGCTTAGAAGCCCATGGGGAAAGCCTTAGGTTCATAAGTCCTTTAAAAGAAAATATTAAAATCACTATGAGATACCATGGCATACCCACCAGGAAAGCAGAATGCAGAATCATAACAATACTAATGTTGGAATAGATGCAGCACATTAGATTAGATTAGGATTAGAATCCTTATTTGTAAATGTAATTCTGAACAGTTTTATTAAATAAGAAACACAGAGCCAAATGCAGAGTTAAAAGCCCAGAGATCGAGCAGAAACCAAGAGCTAACACCGTCTTCTTACCCCTCACTGCCACTGTCATCCTTTCCCTGAGAAAGAGACCTACTTCCTGTATGTCTGTATTTTTATTGACTTTCTGTTCTGCCTTCTCATGACTTCCAAACCCAACCACATGACTTCTTCATCACTGCCTGTCTATACAGACCTCCAGGTCTCTATGGTTGGTACTTGGATTATAGGCATGTGTCACCAAGCTGGCTGTATCCTTGAACACACAGACTTTGCCTGCTATGTGATCAGATTAAGGATGTGTGCTACCACTGCCAGACTTCTGCTAAATGGCTTGTTATTAGCTCTGACCTGCAGGCAACTTTATTTATTAACATACATATAAAATCACATTTCAGCACAAATAAAGTATCACCATACTTATTTATTGCTGAAGGGGAAAAAACAAGTTTGATGGTTTTGTATAAAGTTGGGCATAACTTGCTATAGAATACAGGAATTCTATCTTGAAGTATTTATTTAGAAAAGATGAAAAGTGAGTGTGTTATTGTTGTTGTTGTTGCTGCTGCTGTTGTTGTTTGTTTTTGTTTGTTTGTTTTGGTTTTGGTTTTTTGACATAGAGTTGCTCTGTGTAGCCCTGGTTATCCTAGAACCCACTCCATAAACCAAACTGGCCTCCAATTAAAGATGTGCACCATTACTGTCAGCCAAGGCTACACAGAGAAACCCTGTCTCGAAAGACAAACAAACAAACCAACCAGAGAGTTCCAATCTGTTCAATTTCTGGCACCAACATGGTGTCTCACAACCTTCTATAAATCCAGTTGCACAGGATCTGATGCCCTCTTCCCACCTCCATGGGCACTGCACATCTGTGGTTCACAGACATAGATAGATGCAAACACTATGCACAGAAAAGTGTTTTTAACACAAAGAATTTACTGAAAAACACATAGCATTTTTATTCAGGATTATAACTGTGAAATACTCATTCAGTGGAACACTACTTTACAAAAGGAATGAAAGAATTACTGATGCATGTCACAACATAGACATAAATACAGAAAGTATTGTGCTAATTGTGCTAAGTAAAATGAGCAGATTCACAATATGCCATTTAGACACATGTTTAAAGGAAACCTCTCCTAACAGAGTGCAATGCTGAAGATGAGGTTGAAGAATGATTATCAACATACATCAAAAAATTTTGGGAGTACTATTGTTCCTTACAGTTGTGGTGTTTATACTGTTAAAATGTACCCAATTTCAGATTTGAAATAGGACTACGTAAATTTTGCCTTTAAAGAACAGTCATTCAAAGGAAGTTCATAAGAATAAACAAATATTAGTCTGAGGATCATTGCCCATTCAAATGTCATGGTCCCTTGATCAGTTCCCAGACCTGAGTCTGTTAATACAAATAAAACTTGCTGGTGAATATGTGGTTGGGTCTCTTGGAGAAAAGACAAGGTACCACCCCAGAAACTATGTGCTATGGTGATTGCCCCAGTCCTTTTCAAAGGAACCTGTGGCTAAGATGACTGTACAGTATGGACAGATAGAATACTTAAGCAATGAATCCACTGAGTCTATCATGGAGTGGAAACAATTGTTGGACATTTCCCTGGCCCCTGAATAAACTATTGAAAGTCTCTTATTTACTAGTTGGAATAATCCTCACACAGGGTTTTGGCATTTAGGTAAAAATCTGTCTTCACTGAGAAAGCCAAGCAAAAATTCCACTTGTCCAATTTTCTAATAAAAAAATAGCAAAAAAAATGATATCCTGGAAATGGAAAGGAGATTAAATGCCAAAAAGAAAGATTAGAAGTCCATAACATTTTTGTGTTTGACTTCTATTCCGGTTCCTGCAGAAACTTGTTGGTCCATGGATAACAGTGATAGACTACAAAAAAATATGTTATTGTGTGTGATATCATCAGAGTACAAACCCAGATGCATTTTATGTATCTGTTGACTTTGCAAAAACATCCTTTTATAAACCGATCAAGAAAATATATCAGAACAATATTCGTGTATAATAAAAAGGATGTACATTCTTGATTTTGTCCAAGAACTTTACCAACTCCACTATTCTTCATTACAAAATTTACTAAAGAAATATGAGAATGGCTGGGCTATTCCATGCCAGGAGGCAAATGCTGGAGATGAGGTGGGGGGAAGATCACCAGTTTGAGGTCACCCAGGGTTGTACCTTTTGAACTGGGGAAAATCTCAGTTGTAAGCCTTTCCTGAACACATACCTTCAGCCAATACTACTGTCTGGGGCTTTTGGATTATCTGTTTCATAGGAGTACAACATGACGCCTGACCAGGAAGCCCACCCCACTTTACAGTGGAGGAGTTGCAGAAATGGGACCCTATTGATGAATTCTTCTGTTTGCATCTCAAGCCATTCTGTGGCAGCACGCCTCATAGAACACCACAGAGACGTGCTGAACCCATGGCGGAATGTCTTCTGTGAGCATATGAGACCATTCACCAAAAAGAAAATACGTTAAATTAGAGATACTGTGTCCCATTAAAAAACAATTTGTGAGTATGGATACCAGGGGTTAGAAGTAGAAATGACCCTTTACCATCATTCAGTGGGTCATTTTCTGTTCCCTATACCTCTGGACTCTGCAGCCTTAGAATTCTTGGTCCTCAAAAGGAGCTTCCTCCTACAAGTCACGACAAAGGTTGCCAGAGAACTAAAGGCCACAACTGTGTCCACAGACCAAATGCAATTTGGATCAACAACGGGAAGAAAACAGCCCTGACACAACAGATGCAGAGAAGAGTACCCGTGGAATTCACACAATCTAGTTGAGTACTTGAAGCACGATCCTAATTAGTTTTATTAAATTAAAACCTGGACTCAGATGTAGGGAGTGAAAGGTGAAAGATCAGAGAAGCAGAGCAGCAATCACTAGAAACTCCTTACCTCTTTGAATTCTCAGATCAAATGGGCCCCTGAGCACCTGTCTCCACCCACCTTATATTTCTGTCTTCACCTCCCTAGTGCTGGGATTAAAGGCGTACACCACCACCGCCCAGCTCTGTTTCTCCTTTAGATTGGTTCAATCTCTTATAGCCCAGGGTGGCCTTGAACTCCTGATCTTCCTGCTTCCTCCTCCCAAGTGCAGGGATTAACAGTGTGTGCCACCACTGCCTAGCCTCTATGGTTAACTAGTGGCTAGCTCTACCCTCTGACCTCCAGGCAAGATGTATTTGTCAGAACACAAGAGAAAAATATCACACAAGTACTTAGTATTCCTTGTCCCATCATGGTCTTTTGAGGACAGCTGCAGCAATCCTGGGTGGAAAGAGATGGAGTGAACCATCAACAAAGCTGCATAACCAGGGGTGAGGCATGCAAGCAAAGAGAATATAGAACGGACAGTGGTAGACGAAAGGGATAACAAACAGAGCTCCAGGAACAATGGTGATATCCGTTTGTCTTTCTATGCCTCCTCTTCCAAGTTCATCAATAGGGAGAGAGGTCAAAATGGGTATGAAGTGGACCCTAAGACTCCAGGGCAAGAAGAGAAATGCATACTGGCTCTAAGGTTGTGGCTAGCCAGAAAGCAATATCTGTTAATGCCTTTGGATCTGCCTCATCTTTTGAAGTCACAGTCTTCTCAGGATAATAACAGCCAACCACCTTGTGCTAATTGCTCACAAAGGTCCAGCATGTCAGCCTAATTTAAGACACCTCTGATGGGCAGGCTTTGGCCTAGACTCCTCATTGGGGCTGTCAGAGATTTCATGAGCTAGGCTTCACATTCTGGAAGATACCAGTGACCACTTCTGTTTCGGCTCTATTTCTTTTCTACATGCTATTGACCAATTTAGTCTTTGCAGTCCTGACTCCATCTTGATGTTCTATATTTTAATCTATTAAAAGAAAGTCCTAGGGGGCTGCAGATATAGCCCAGTCAATAAAGGACTTAGTGCGCAAGCAGGGGCAATCTGAACAAATATAACCAGAATAGAAGCCAGATGTGGCAACCTGAACCTGTAATCCCAGCACTGGAAAGGTAAAGATGGAAGGGTCCCTTGCCCTTGCTGGCCAGCCACCCTAGCTGAATTGGTGGGCTCCAGGTTTTATGAAGTATCTTGTCCCAAAAAGTACAGTAGTGAGAGTTTGAGAAAGACACCCAACCTCAACTTCTGGCTTACACATGCAGGTACACACACACACACACACACACACACACACACACACACACGCACGCACGCACGCGCACACACACGCACGCGCGCGCGCACACACACGCACGCGCGCGCGCACACACACACACAATCACACAAATGCCTATATTTAAACAAAAAATGCAAGAAACTGCATCCTCTATGCTATTTTTTAAATTGCAAAGGAAATTAATATGTAATTATCTGCTGAGAATTTTGTGGAGAAAAAAAAAATAATCTGTTCATTATTGTTTATTCCAGAGCTTTCTGAAACAATTTAATTGAGAATCTCTCACCATTCTACAACCCACAGCATCCCACAGGAATAAGTTCCTATGGAACATACCTTGGAAAATAAAACCAAGTACCAGTTTACTAACTTTAAGCACAGCCATTCATAAAAAATGGACAACCTCCAAACACTTGTCCTCTAAATTCAAATTTCCCACCTAAATACTCACCATCCCTGATTCTGCTTAGCTTTCTCAGGTGAGAAAACATGCATTCAAGATGATATGGTCCCAGACTTGCAAATTTAGACCTACAAAATAAAAACATCTTGTAAAGCTGGATTAGAAACATGCATAAACAGCTAAATTCCAATTTATTGTATTTTGGAATGTTTGTGGGGAAAGCTAAGATAAAACAATTATTTCTTAAAGTACACCAGAATTTTAAAAAACAAAGGAGCTAAATATGCTATTTTTCTTAATATTTTTTACTTGAATGTACTTCTGCCACAACCCTAAAGAAGGACAAGACCACCTAAGGCCTCACTTTTGCTCATTTATTCAGTAAATATTTACTCAGTATCTTCTGTGTTCCAGGTTCTTTGTTGAGTACTAAGTTGAACAACCATAAAAAAGAGGGACCCATCTGCTTAAGAAAGACCTCTCTGGAGTGGTAACATTTGCACTGGACAAGCAAGCAAAGTTTGACTAGCCAGGGATGGCTGGGAGGTGGTAGGTACCAAATGTTCCAAGCTAAGAGAACAGAATGTACAGAGGCCCTGGAGAGGGAGGATTGGTTCACAAGAGAAAATGAAGAAGACTTGTTTGCTTATGGCCTGGAGAACAAAAGATAAAAGCCTACCCAAAGCAAGCTGGGGAGTCTTGTGCCCTTACTGTAGAACTCTGTAGTTTAAATCTAGGACTAAACCCAGTAATGCACACAACAGAGATAATGCAATGAATACCTATGTTTCTTTCTCCTCCCAGCATAAACTCCTGCAAAGAGACAGATTAAGTCAGAGGTAGAAAGAGGATCCTGAAACTTAGTAAAATCAACCATGCTGACTTCCTCCTCTCTTGTGTGGCAGTGAGGGGGGGAGGTAAGAGTGGACATCTTGACTGAACCAGAATGGGTGCAGAGCTACACAGGCTCACTGGCCCACTGGACCTCACTAAGTCACCTCTACAAACTTGGAAGCTGATGTCTTCTGCTTCCATGTATTCAAAAGTCTTTCTGATCTATGAGCTTCCAAATGACCACAGCATGGAGGAAATTTCTAGACAGTTTACATAGTACTTATAAGTTTGGATAAGGTGTGAAATTGAGATTGCACAATCAGTGACAGGAACACAGAATGCATTTTTCTTCTGCTGAAAGAAAATACGAATAGAAAGTTGGACACAGACTTCTGAGGGGTTTTATCAATTACTCAAGAAAACACATAGCCAAGGAAGTAACTACAGATCACACTAAAGCTATTTTCCTTTATTATTATTTTTAATGGTATTAAGCCTAAACATGAATTAATTGTTAAAGAAAATAGACTCCAGTATAATTTGGGGGCCCAGGAAAATATTGAGCGTTCTAATAGTATTTTGGGTTTAGCAAAATACATTTTGCCAAACATTTTACCCCTAATTCAGAAAAGGCATGCATATTTCAAAGGAAATTTAATCCATATGTTTCTGATTCATTTACACTTAATTCATCAAAATGTTGTTTTGTAAGAGTTACTCGGTGTCCAAGAAGTCTTAGAAGAGTCTTTTCTTTGAACCAGAAAGCTTTGTGCTGCCAGGACTAAATGGAACTCTATTTGCAAAGAGTAGGACCTAGTGTTCCTCTAGGAAGTTTGGCCCATAAGCTAGACTCTCCTCCCAGAACGATGAGGTCAAGAGCAACAGGTAATGCTGAGCATTAACAGGGAGCCTGCAGGGAGTGAAAGCAGCACATCATTCTGGTATTGAGAAGCACTTTTTGTTTTCATTTTTAGTAGTGCCCCCCCCCCCAAAATCATTCCAACATTTCAACAAGAAAATGAAGGGCTTTGGTCCTTAGCATGGAATGTTAGACTTGGTTATTAACAGTGGATAAATATGTGATTTTTATAATACAATAACCAAAGTGGATTTCCTCTGGAATCTGAAGCATTTTGTTATACAGAGTTGGAGCTTCCTTGATGCCTTACTGCACTTTGGCTACTTGTTTTGGATGTTGAGAATATTATTTTTTACCTAATTGATGTTTGGGTTTCTCCAGTTACCAGTACGTTTTTCCTCTTTGGGTATGTGCTTGCTTAACTTCCAAGAGTTCAGATAGTAATTCTTTTGCTTTTTCCATTTTTTTGTAACAAAAAAGGGGGTACAGGACTCTACATTGAAAACCATATTGTCCTGTGATGCATTTACTGTGCCTATTAACTTGATTGTGCATATATTATGGCAACAGTTCAAACCTCTTTCAGTGATGCAAACATCATGGCGTGGTTACAGGGCTATCCCTTGATAGATGCAAGAAGCCACAGCCTCCTGAATGACAATGAGACGCAGGGATCTAAAAATACAGAACTCATCAGATTCAAAATGACTGTGAAGATTTCCCATGATTAAAACCATAAAATATTTCAGGGAAAAATAAACTTAAATAAAATATTAAACGGTAACAGAAGTGGTCACTCTTAATGAGTTTTAATTAGTTAAAGCTAAAAAAAAACAGCACAGATGATAACATTTTTGTGAACTCTTACACGTTTTACATATCCATACCAAATATGTATATCTAGTGATGAATCTCATCAACCACATATAGACATATATATAAAACATTTGAGGTTATGACTTAAGGCTCATTTTTTCTTTGAAACCCCTTCCAAATTATCTGCATAAGTAATTTTGCTGACTGAAAACATCAATTGAAAGCAAAAGTCTGCAAATATGGGGATTTACAGACAGAGCATCTAGAATGGAAACATTTCTTTCAACCCAAAAAAGTTGATCTGCACAGTGCAAACTACAGCATTTGGAGTTTACATGAGAACTGTCTTATCACTGTTTTCTAATTAGAACAAGGGAAAGAGGCATCCACAAATAGAACTTGGATTAAGACCCAGCTCCGTTGTTTAGCAATTTAAGTTCCACTTTACATGAAAAAAACCACAAAGCTATGTATGAGCCAGTTCTGCGTCTACAGACATAGTAAAACATAATACCTATCACAAAGAAAGATTGGGGATATAGCCCAGTGGTAAAGCACTTACCTAACATGCAGGAATCCCCTAGATTTAATCTCTAATACTGGTGGGAGAGGGAGAAAGAAAGGAAGGGAGGGAGGGAAGGGGAGGGAGGGAGGGAGGAAGGGAGGGAGGGACGGAGGGACGGAGGGAGGGAGAAAGAAGGGAAGGAAGCAAAGGAAAGGAAAGCAACTTGTTGGGCTGCTAGAAAGAACGGGAAATAAAATGGGAGAAAAATAGTCATCCTTTGCCACAGATGTGCAAAATGCCTTACATTCTTCCAGTCATGTAACAAGTATACCTGTAACAATTAGGCACCTAAAAAGATTCTCACCCATGAGGACACTTACACTGGAGAACACTGACACAATTGACAGGACAAGTAAATACAATTTTTCTAAGTATTTAACATATTATATGCTAGAGAGAAAATCGTGTATGTTAACAATTAAAACACAAAAGGGTTTAGAGAAAAAAATACTTGACTAGATGTATCAAGTAGGTTCAACACAAAAGACTTATCTATTTTTTTTACAATAATATGCAAAGAAGAATCCAACAGTTGTGTGTTGCATACAACATAGTCTTTGCTTCAAGCGATGGCCAAAGCAAAACCCATACTTTGTATATGCTGCAAGTCCCCTTATAGTGGAGCTCAATCTGCAATCCAACTTCCTGTGCATTGTTATCATCCTGGTATGAAGCAATAATTTCCATGGAATGAAGTTTGAAAATTTGTTTTTGTCTTCTGTAGCAAGATCCCATTGTAATCTTGTCTTCCATTGGGGAATAAGGCCCATGTGGTCCTCCAACACTCTCGTTTAATGTTTCAAGTAAAGATGAAACTCTCTACCTATCTCTCAAGGGCAGTAACAATAGCCTTGTAAACACATTGTTTCTTCTTTTCAAAACTCACTTTCAGAAATTCTTGTGTAAAAAGAAAGTTCATGATTTTTGAGGCTCTGTCTGGTTCTAATGGCAAAGTGTAGCCAATGCAAGGGGCCAATTTCAGCAGCTTTAGAAAGAGTTAGTTAATTAAAATCACCCTTGTCTTAACTTGCCTCTTTTGCTGTCTCTTTAGTTGGCCCAACTTGTCCATTAGTATAATACTAAACAAATGAAAGCCAAAAGGAGAAAGGAAGCAAGGCTCTTTCTATGCATGTTTCTAAGACCAGCCTTGTATGCTCCAAACCATGTCTACCAGAGCCAAAAGTATGAAAATAAAGCAGTATTTTTTTTCTCCTCTGATTGAAAACTACTTGAATTCAGTACTTGCTTCACATACCAAAAGCAATTATTATCCTTGGAGTTTAAAAAGAAATAGCAAAGCAGACACTGTTAAAATGCAGTGTTTTTCTACATACAGGTTTTGAGGAGCCTCTTAGGAATACACTCAAGAAAGCAAGCTACCACTTAATTCACTAAGGCAATGTCTAAGGATGCCTCGCATTATTTTCTCCCCATAACTTGCTAACCTTGAGAAATCAAGCTTTGCTACAAGTCCCTAACAACCTTGGCTCCCTGATCATGTGATTAGAAAAAGAAATACGCTCTGGCTTTCATTAGCTTAAGGACATCTGCAAAGGAGAACTTAACAACACAAAACAATCTTGGTTGCCGATCGTGTTCTCTCATCTGGACGGAACAGTGTTAGTGTCAACAATCGCAGTAAACAGCGTGGCCAGAGCTAACGTAAACATTTCAGAAATCATAAGCTTAATATCGTTGCTCAGAAGTTGGATCGAGCTATGACTAAACTCTCCTGCACTTTCAACTGCAGGCTGAAGACTGACTTTGATATATTTCCAGAAAGAAAGTGGATCCAAACCTGGGGCTGGGGGTAGGGGGGTGGGGAGAGTGAATGTTGCTGTCACTGAGCACACACATGTCAATAGGTGCACGTGCAGAGAGTTAGGGGGTGAACAGGGGCGGGGGGGGGGGGGCAGTGATTCCCTGCCTGTGTTGGGTGGGAAGCTCTCTGTGCATCTGACTGTTACTAAACTCAAGTCAGGAAAGTGGATACTGTTTATTTCTGTGCTGACTGCTCTTCAACGCTAGCTCCTCCTCTGGTCACTTTTTTTTTTTTTTTAAATAGCTCCATGCCATTCCTATTATGTGCAGACTCTCTTTCGACCCAGGGCGAGACAACGGAAAAAACAAACCTAAACAAAAGCAAACAGACACGAAATGCTCTTGATTCGCTTTATAAACACACCAGCCCCAAGATAGGTAAATCGTCTTTGAATAAAGCAATAATTTGCTCAACCCCTCATTCTCAAGTGTGAATTCTGACATCATTTATAAATTCACAATATTCTTTTTAGCGTTCGTCATCTTGTCCATCCAAAAATGCTCTTGAGCGTCATGTTTTTCTGAAGACTGACTGTTTATTGCTAAGGCCTTAGAAAAGATACAGCAAATTGAAAGGTACCCTTTTTGCCACGATACCACCTTGTCTACTTATTGCTACTGGCCTGGACCTGAATGATTAGGCCCTTGCCACTCTGATTCCAAATTATCTAGCAGATGAATAAAACAGCTCTCTCTCTCTCTCTCTCTCTCTCTCTCTCTCTCTCTCTCTCTCTCATTTTCATAGTTACGTGGAACAGCTTTTTACAATTTAGAAATTGCTTTTGTCATGGTTTCTACCACTGTTTCTTTTCAGCAAGGTTGGGAGAGGTGAACCAGTAGAGAATCCAGACCCACATGTGGCATTTAAGAAAACGGGAGGTGCCGGGCGGTAGTGGCACATGCCTTTAATCCGAGCACTCGGGAGGCAGAGCCAGGTGGATCTCTGTGAGTTCGAGGCTAGCCTGGGCTACCAAGTGAGTTCCAGGAAAGGTGCAAAGCTACACAGAGAAACCCTGTCTGGAAAAACCAAAAAAGAAAAAAAGAAAAGAAAAGAAAGAAAGGAAGGAAGGAAGGAAGGAAGGAAGGAAGGAAGGAAGGAAGGAAGGAAGAAAGAAAGAAAGAAAGAAAGAAAGAAAGAAAGAAAGAAAGAAAGAAAGAAAGAAAGAAAGAAAGAAAGAAAGAAAGAAAACGGGAGGCATCCATGTCTGTGCTAGGATTTAAACCTCCAACACACAATGTTAATCCCTCACTCATTATACCACATCTTATTACCGCTCACAAAACCAAGAAGCTTTAAATAATCCCCACTTTGTGTCTTGTCCTTTTAGTCTTCTAAGAACTTACAGTGGGCCAAGGAGAAGTAGACTGAGTGTACCTAAAACATGAGTAAGTGACTGCTCAATTAAATACTTCACCAAAAGTTGTGTTTTGTTTTGTTTCAGGAATCCATGCGAATGGGCTAAGTAAAAATATTAGCTTCTTAATATATGTACTGTACACTGTCTTCTCAAAATCTCTCCATAGGTCTAGATGAGTTTGATGAAATTCATCATTTATACATATAAAATGGATTCTGGAAGATATCGTATTCAAGATCATCATGCTGGTGAATAGCTGAGGTAGAATTTAAACTGAGAATGTTTGAGTCTAGACCTTAAGTTTTTGGTACCAGACTAGACTCTGTAATGTGCATTCAGACAGACTGTAAAGTTTGGACTTAATGCTAGCCCAATGACTACCAGAACCTCCTACTTGTTCTTCTCACTGTATCAATTCCAGATCTTTGCTTTCCGAACTTAGGGTGACAAGGTGCCAAGTCAGCATTCCACCTTCCTCTTTGTGAATATTGTGTTCAACTAATTGCTGCTTAGTTTCCCAACTAGCGTATATCCACTATTTCACTCCCTTCTCCCATTTAAAAGTCATTTGAAAAGACTTTACCATGCACAGTCCCAGCACTTTGCAAAGCAAAAACAAATTTAAGACATGAAACCACCTTCAAGGAGTTCATAACTCAAATTAGTAATCCACAATTTCAAACCATCACCAAAAAAATACTAATATTGTCAATGTAAAACTAAATAGTTGAAAGTATAAAAATGATCAAAATAGAGGCAGATTTCATATCACCAATCTCTAAAATTCTCGTTAAGAAATAACAACATTGTGATAGTTACTAGTTACTATAGCTTTACCTACCACAGAGTTTAGATAAGGAATCTGGATTTTCATAATTAAAAATTTTGCTTCACTGTCTATGAAAGTATCTAGACAAATCAGTGAATTACTTCCTACACCAAAATTCTCTTCTATCTCCCATCAATCTAAATTCTTCTACTCAGTCAGCCTTTGGATGAAGTCTTTAGGAATTTCTGATCACTGACCTCAATTCCTCATGTCTAAAAAACATGGTATTTATCTTACATTTAAGCAGAAATCTGTTCAGTTCAGATAATAGAAGAAACTAAAACTAGCTCAGGTAAAGAGAGGAAATCATCAGATCAAATTTACAAGAAGTTTCTTATGTTCATTGTAAATTGCCATCTTGGCCAGAAAACAAACTTAATGGAAATGGTGACCTGTATCTATTCACTTTGATTATGAAGATTAAAGCATGGGCTTTTTTTAAAAAAAAAAATCTTAGTTTCATTTAAAATTCTCATCTTATAAACTATACAATTTAAAGCCTACTGAAAGGGGGATGGCTAAGTTTTTGTTTTGCTGTTCTTCGGGCAACTGAGGGCTCAATCTGTTCTCATCAAAATGGCTAATGTATGTAACAACCTGGAAAGCTTCCATCTGCTTTGTGGTTCTCAACCTTGTTCCCACAAAATCACCTGGAGCTCTTTTAAGAAGGAACCAGTGTTGTTCCCTCAACTTGTCCTTCAGAACAACTCTGCCAGAAGCCTGAGTTGAGAGAGCCTTGCTAACAGGACGACGTCTTAAAGGCTGGCTGCGCGATACTAATGCGGAGAGAAAGGCAGAACCCCTGTGACACACGGCACCTATCATGGCATCAAATAAGTCAAGGATTCAGAAATGTTCCCCCACCTAATGGCTAAAGGATGAAAAAACTAATGTTGGATGCTAGAAGAGGACAAAACGAGGGCGATTAGTGGAATTTAAACTTACTTTTCCCTCAAATTTGGTGGTGATTCTTGGCCATCATAACCAACAACTCTTGGCAGTTTCATTGCAAGGATCCCTTCCAACCATGAAATGTGTATAAACGTGTCTTTGATATTTTGCTTTCACAGTTACGCTAATGCCCACACAATTCGAGAGAGAACTATTTACCGTTGCCCATAGGTTTATAGAGAACATGAGTAAGTGGTTGGTTTCTAAGGTTTGTCTTCAGGCAGAGAAAGGCATATGCCTACGAACCCAGAGCATCCTCCCCTCCAGCATCACAGTCTGTCTGATAGGTTGTCCCCGCTGTTTTGAAGCTGAGGGCCAAACGCTGGAGGTTACTAGAGGACAAGTGTTTTAAGGGGCTTGTTAGCGAGCCATGTGAAATGACAGAACCATAAAGTTTTCTATAAATGTCACCCACGGTTAAAGATAACGTGAGCTATGATCCTTCATCTAAGAAGAAGCAGGACGGCATCAGAAGAACGGCCTCTTGGCTACTGTTTACTCATAATTTACAGTGACAAAATCCAAGCAGAGTATTTTTTTTTTTTTTGAAGAAGGGGCCCATTTACATCGACAGCATCAGATAGAAAAGCCCTAAAGTGTGGCAGCTGCTCCCTTCCAGGTTTTATCCCTCCCCAATCTAAAGGGATCGAGGCGGCTGCCGTGCTGGCTTTTCTTCAAATACCTTCATTCTATAGCCAGGGTTGACACATGAAGGGAGTCTTTAGAATCAACCACTTCTTCTACGCAGCCCAACTGGCAGAAAATAAGAATCAAACAAACACCAAAGCTCTCATGTTGCAATTTTAAGTGAAGAAAACAGTGACCCTTCCCCCTCCTGCCTCATGTACCCCCCAGTTGCTTTTTTGACACTCTGCCTAGTGAAATGAAAAAGACGTTTTCAAAAAAAGGAAAGAAACATCTGCTTGGACTTCAGATTCCTCTCCAAAGCAGAAACCGAGCCTACAAAGGTTACATGTTTCAACGAGCCACGCAAAACCGGGGAGAAAGTTCAACGGCTTATCCCATTTGGCCTTGGCTTTAGCACGGGATCACATTGATCCTGATGGAGAGATTAAAACGCCAAGTCCAGAACCGCTCACCAAGCAAATTCACTAGGGGAGTTCGAAGAGTTCTTTGGCAATCTAACTTCATATGGAATTAGCAGAGACGATCCCAGGCCACAAATGTAGCAATATTTTAACTCAGTGTGCAAAATATCAAAGATAAGGCAGGAGATTGGAGGCCATTCTGGAGTTTTCAAATGCTGCTTTCCTAGCAGTCTTTGTCAAGAAAACACGGGCAAGTATGAGAACTGCTGAAAAGAATTCTTTAAGGAGAGGGAAAAAACAACAATAAAACAAACAAAAAACCCTGGAGGACACCAGGAACCATGGAAGGCCAAGGATGGAGTTGAGGGCAGGGACAGAGTCAGAGGGAGGGGTGCAAGCTGCAATACATTGTCTTTTACATATTTCTAAGTTACAAAATCTTCCTACCTCCTCTGAAAAGCATTTTCACAGTACAGAAAAATGCCACATAACTGTCTATGCCTTCTCTCAGTAAGCCGTAAAGCAGTTTAGAGCAAGAAATCACAACCATAACCTTAAAGCATTGAAAATCTTGCAACAAAAGGCAGGCCAGCAATAAAGACCTACACCGATCCACCAGCCCATCTCTGAAACTGTTCTGTGAAAGCTACAGCAGGTCAGTGGTCTGGGAGCTGGGCTTAATTCAAATATCAGCCACATCTGACTAGGACCTCACAAAGTTTCTCGGGGTTTTTTTTTGTTGTTGTTCCTCAGCTTCCTAGATAGTAAAATGTAGAAACTGGAGTGGGGGAGAATCTGGAACTGAAGATTTTATTGAAGTAGTAAAAACCATCTTAAGGATTCCATGCTTCCATTCTCAATTTCTTTCTTTTGACTAGCCCCCAACTCGCTCTCTCTCTCTCAGTCTCTCTCTCTCCGTCTCTCTCTCTCCCTCTCTCTCTCTCCCTCTCTCTCTCCCTCCCTTTCTCCCTGTCTCTCTCTCTCCCTCTCTCTCTCCCTCCCTCCCTCTGTCTCTCTCTCTCCTCCCTCCCTCTGTCTCTCTCTCTCTCCCTCTCTCCCTCCCTCCCTCTGTCTCTCTCTCCCTCTCCTCCCCCTCTCCTTCTCTCTCTCCCTCTCCCTCCCCCTCTATCCCTACTGCCTGCTTCCAGATCAGATTTAAGCTATCAACTACTTCTTAGCTCAAGTGCCATGCCTACCTGTCACTATGTTCTCCCCCATGTTGATCACCAGCTAACCCGCTAAAACTGAAAGCAATGTTTCCATTATAAATTGTCTTGGTCACAGTGTCTCTTCACAAATATTCATAATATTCACATCCTAGTTCAAAATTCCCACGATAACAAAATCACTAAGGTTATATATCTCACCTGAAAACTTAAAAGAGATATTATCGAGTATATGAGGGCAATCTAGCTGAAACACCATCCACACCTTTGATGGCCAGGGTTGATTCAGTGATCTGGAGGGCTTGGAAGGTGTTCTCTTCTCCCTCACCACTCCATCCATGTGTGTCCCTGTCTTACAGAGGAGAGTTGGTCTTAGTCCAAAGATATACAGATAGCTACCCTCCTCAGCCAGAATCTCCAAACAAGCTCTCAAGAGGCATTAACGGAATAAGCAATTAAATAGACACAACTAGGATCCATTGCCAGATTATCTATTTTCATAACAACAGTAAAAAGGCGTTCATCTTTTTAGTCCTTCGGAGTGTAATTTCTAATGTTTCTTTGATCTTTGCACTATCACTAATGAAAATGTTTATCTAGCACACGTAGCATCATTTGCAATGATCTGAATGATCATACTTTCTCTGTTCAGATTGTAAATTCATCACAGCTAACATAACACTTTTGGTTTTTATTGGGGCTGGAGAGATAGCTCAATAGTTAAGAGCACTGTCTGTTCTTCCAGAGGATCTGGGTTCTAATCCCAACACTCACATGGTGGTTCAAAATCATCTGTAATTCTAGTTTTCCAGTTCTAAAGTATCTGACATCTCCTTTTTTCCTCCCAGGCATACACATGACTCTCTCTCTCTCTCTCTCTCTCTCTCTCTCTCTCTCTCTCTCTCTCTCTCTCTCTCTCTCTCTCTCTCTTCTCTCTCTCTCTCTGTGTGTGTGTGTGTGTGTGTGTGTGTGTGTGTGTGTGTGTGTGTGTTTGGTGTGTATGTGCACTTGTGTGTGGGGTGTATGTGATAGGGAAAAGTGTTCTGACAAAACACCCAAATACAAAGATAAATAAATAAATCTTTTAAAAAAGAGTTTTCTACTGTTTTTACTCAGTTCCTATCAGACATATACCACAGAAAATCATTAATGACATTGAATGCAAGAATTGATGAATTTATTGATTTTTACTACTGGTCCCTGTTGCCAGTCATATTCAGTGTTTATCATTCCAGGGGGAAAAAATGCTTAGCTGACTGAAAAAATAATTGGTTAACAAGTACGGGCAAAAGAAGAAAGTCAGTGACTCTGACATTTTTAAAAGTTGTGCAACACAACCAACAACATGAGCACTCTCGTACTGATACACAGAAGGTTTCGTTCCTTGATAATTAGATTTTGCCATTTTGCTGATTTTTACTACAAAATTTTTTAATTAAATATAATTTTCCTATTTTTTCCTATGCTGATGTCAGAGAACACAAGACACAGTTTTTTTCACCCTGGTTTTTATCAGTTTGTATTTGAGATGGAAATACTTCAGGAAAAGAAATTGTAGCATGAATCTTAAAAGTTCTTATTAATAAAATCAAACCTGAGCCAGGTATTGGGGTGAACTGGAAGATCAGAGAACCAGAACAAACCACAGCCACCTCACCTCACTGGATCCTCAGCTGGTCTTGTTTCCTCAGACTGGAAGCCTCTGTGTCCTCATATCCAATGGCCTCAGCTGAACTGTGCTGCTAGAAGCCTGAAAGCTTAACCAGCCAAACGTTTAACCAGGCCAAATGCGATAGTTTCTGGTCCTCAAGCCTTATATACCTTTCTGCTTTCTACCACCACTCCCTGGGATTAAAGGCTTGCTTTCTGGGATTAAAGGCGTGACGAGTCACCATGCTTGGCTGTATCCTTGAACACAAGGATTTCTGCCTCTGGAATGCTAGGATTAAAGGTGTGTGCTACCACTGCCTATCCTTTATGTTTAATATTGTGGCTGTTCTGTCTCTGACCCCAGATAAGTTTATTAGCATGCACAATATTTGGGGAAATACAATACCACAAGAAATCATAGCTACATGTCCATAATTCATCTCTAAAAGAAGGGTGTCACAAAACAGCGGGAAAAACACAGGGAGATAAAGACCTGGCATGACAATTTTGCTATGTGTGCTGGATGTTTGGCCAGGGCTTGCCACTTGAAAAGATGAATGTCTCCTTCACATGTACCTTTCTATCCCCTGTGAAAAGTCACTATTGCAACCTTTATTATATCCAAAATGCATTTTTAAGATACCGGCTCATCTCAATCAGCTACAACAAAATCATTAGGAATCCCCATAACCAGTTGAGTTTATTACAAGTCAATTAAAATTACATATGCACAAAGAAGCAACGGTGCTACTTTTGGAAGCTGCTCTGGTCACTATTGCTTTGGAATAATTGTTCCTCTTCCCACATCCCTACCTCAAAATGGCTATTTTCAACTTCAAGTTCTCCAAGTAGTAGGAACACCCATGAAGGCAACGAGAAATCAAAGCCAGCGAGCACAAAGACATGACATGGGCTTGCATTTCCTGTGCTCTGATGGCAGGATTCAGCCTGGACCACAGCCAACGCCTGCTACATGCCTGCTGAGGCACGTGGTGCTTCAGGACCTTAGGCAAACCAGTAAGGAGTGAGAAGCAGTCAGGACAGCCAAACCCTGTGTCGCTGCTTCTGCCCGCAGCTGTGAGAAATGCCCACCAGAATAACTCGGAATCACTGAAACAGCAAAGCAGTTGGGTACACTTATCAGATCGGCCCGCGTCTGATGCGACAGAAACACGTGTCCTGCTATTCAGTGAACACACTGGTGTAAATTCCACTCCAGCGGAGTGTTGTTTATTTGGCACATTAACACAGGAAGAAGCTTTTAAAGACATTTTTGCTTGGGAGTTCCGAGGCGGGAAAACCATACAGAATGGTTATGGCAGAAAATGTGAGGGAAGTAGTTGCTTAAAATCCAAACTACCAGCTGGGCGGTGGTGGCCCATGCCTTTAATCCCAGCACTCAGGAGGCAGAGGCAGGTGGATCTCTGTGAGTTCAGAGGCTGGTATGATCTATCTGGTCTATAGAGCAAGATCCAGGACAGACAGGACTACACAGGGAAACCCTGTCTTGGAGAGAGAGAGAGAGAGAGAGAGAGAGAGAGAGAGAGAGAGAGAGAGAGAGAGAGAGAGAGAGAGAGAGAGAGAGAGAGAGAGAATCCAAACTTAAAAGACCAATTATTTTAAACACATTTTTTAGAAATATGAAATAAAATCTTTTGTAGGGCATTGGACTTGGCTTAATTCTTCCACACACTACACCATTAACTCACTAGCCACCTAGAACTTGCACCCAAAGTAATCTCAAGCTACTACAAAATATATCAGAATAACCAAACATCTTACAGACTATAAGGTTTTCCAGAAAATGTAAATCATTTGAAAAAGACTTAGCTATTTCACATGAAACTGTGAAATTCTCCTTCTCTGAAACCAACTTAAATCCCTTAGAAAAATTGAAAAAGATAGAGAAAGGATGCAGCGGAAACAAAGAACACCCTTTGTCGTCCTTATTGAGAGTATAACAACCAAGAGACAGCTTTTCCAGGGAAAAGTTGGCCTTAATTAATAAAAGACTTTAAAATGTTCAAAACATTCACAGTAATTCCATGTCTGGGGATGCTTTCCTAATAAATAAACTGATACAGAGAAAGAGCTACATACAGTCATATCCATCTTGAAGTTAACACCAGGAACAACCTTAATGTCCCAAATAAGGAATTTGTTGACTAAATATACTACTGTCAGTGGAATAGATAGAATGCTTTTTCATGCTTTAAAAGGATACCTAAGAAAATCATTTAGCAGCATTAGGAAACGTTCTCAGTTAACTTGTAGATTGAAAAAAAAAAGCTTGTTAAAACACAGGTTAATCACAAGTGTGTGGGGGGGGGGTGTTTAATGTACATCAGTGTGTTGGTGAGTAAGCAGCAAATACATGTAGAGTTTAGAGCAGGACACTTGATATCTTCCTTAATCCTTGACAGTCTTTTGCCTTGAGACAAGCGTCTTTACTGAACTGTGCATACATACACTCCTGTTTTGAGCAGACTGGCTAACCAGCAAGCTTTATGTTCACCTGCCTCTGCCTTCAATGTTGAGGTTTCAGGCACAAACTGTCAGGGTCAGCTTTTTATGGAGGTTCTGAGAAAATTTAAATTCAGGTATTCATGGTTGCGCAGCAAGTTCTTATACCCACTGAGCCATCTTCCCAGCTTATAACATTTTTTTAAGTTTTTAATTATTTTTCAATTAAAATATAGTTACACCTCCCTCTTCCCCCTTCCTCCCTCAAACCCCTACCATCTCCCCCTCCTCAATCTCTTTCAAATTTGTGGCCTCTTTTCTTTAATTACTACATATATTATAATGCATATATATGCATTATATGTGTGCACATGCGTGTGTGTGTGTGTGTGTGTGTGTGTGTGTGTGTGTGTGTTTGCATCAATATGTAGCTACAACCTGCTGAGTCCATTTGGTGTTCATTGTGTGTATATCATTTCATGGCTGACCACTTGGTATTGAATAATCGGTTTCAAGGCTCATCCCTGAAGAACACTAACTCTCAGCTCTCAGCCTTCCTTAGCCAGCTGTAGCTCTTTGTCTAGGGATGCTTCTCCTACACTACTCCCACCTCAACCACATGAGCATGTTGCTGCCTTTGTTCAGGTCTTTTGTAGGCAGCCATATGGTTGAGGTGTCATGATTGAAACATCCCAGTCTTTTCTAGGAGTCACAATGGCACAGCAGGTGGCCTGGTACTCTGGTCCTCGAAATCTTATCTTTCCACCTCCTCTTCCACAAGGTTCGCTGAGCTTCCGGTGCAGGAATTGCGATGTATTATCGGCATATCCTCTGGGGCTGGGCAACCCGTGATCAGCTGTTCTCTTTATTTTGATCAGTTGTGGTGGTCTCTGCTTGCAGAAAAATTAGAGGCTTCTTTGCTGCGGAGTGAGAGATGCACTTATCTGTAGGTATAAAGGTAAGTATTTAGGGTGCAGTTAGGATTTGTTTGTTTAATACAGTTGTAATTGCAGGTTCTCTTCTTGTGCACAGGAAAAGATGCATTATATATAATGTATTATATATCGTGTAGATCCATTATAAACCAACACTGTCCAGTCCAGTAGAAGCTTGATACAAGCTACATACATAATTTTTAATTTTCTAATGTAAAATTTGTAAATATATAATTCTCTAATTGAAAACTGAGAGACAAGTAAAATTTGTTTTAATGAGTAAAGTTAACATACTTAACATTTTAAAATGTTATTTCACTCTGTGATCAATGTGTAAAATATTGGTAGAATATTTTGCATTTTTTTTCAAACTAAGTCTGTGGTGTTTGATGAGTACTTTATACAAGCAATCATTTTCATTTCACACTTAGCTACATTCCAAGTTTTTAGCAAGCACATGTGAAATGGCTAACATAACAGGCTGTACCTCAGGACTAAGGAATATGAGTTATTTTTTCATCTTTATGTTTTGTATACACTGTCATATTTATCCTGTAGAGTAGATATCCTCTTTAGACATAAATTCTTGGCTAGATTTGCAATACCAGGCATAAGTTCCCTCATATTGAATAGCGCTTAAGTTCAATCAGACATTGTTGGTTACTTCCAAGATATTAGTGCCAACATTACACCATCTAGCATATATGGACAAGCCAGTCACCATAAGTTGCAAGATTTATAATTGGTTAGAATTTTTATTCATTTTGCTGACTTTTTCATCTAATCTCCCTCTCCAGATTCTGAATTGAATTTGAATGCTTATTCGTAGCCTCTTTGAGTTTATTGATTATTTTTCACTAGTAGTTTTTTTAAAATCCTCACCTGACATGCTATCTATTACAGACTGTTATAACTCAGTAATTATAGTCCTTTGGAGGAATCATGATGTCTAATTTGTTTTGTGATGCTTATGTTTCTGTTTGGTAAGTTGAACATCTTTATGTTTGGATCTCTCTTCTAGTTTTATATGAGGATCTTCTCATTGAATATCCTACTCTATGTGCTCAATCCTCAGGACCACTTAGAGAGAGGGGGAAAAACCTGCTATAGCAGCAACCACATCACACTATACAAAATAGAGAAATGAATGTATAGAGGAAAGAAAAGAGAATGAGACACAGGGACCAAAGAAGAAAAAATAAGGAAAAGATAAAAAAGAAAAAATAGCTTGCCTGGTATTTTTAAATATATTAATAAAATTAGAGGAATGTATGAAGTGAAATTTGTTTAATCTAAATTTTTAATACAATATAGTAAAAATACTACTATAAATATAGGAAAGGGAGAATAAAAGGGGAGGCATAAAGGCAACAATGAAAAAAAAAAGAGGGTTGGGGATTTAGCTCAGTGGTAGAGCGCTTGCCTAGCAAGCACAAGGCCCTGGGTTCGGTCCTCAGCTCTGAGAGGGAAAAAAAAAAAGGAAAAAGAAAGATTAAGTGTTGGAAGTCTCTTTCTGGGTCCTCAAAAGCTAGAAACTTCCAGTTACATGCATGGCTTGGGGGCATCGGTTCAACTGTTGACTCTTATCTTGCCTATAGTTTATCCTTTCCTACTGTTGAGTCTGCTTTGGACAAGTGTCTCGTGTCCACCAGACTCGTCCTTCCTTCTGTAACAGGGGCCTCTGCAGGTCTCAACCTTTGTAATTTGTGAGCTGAGTGGGTTCTCTTTCACCCAGTACTCCTCAAATCACACCTCCTAGGTTGAATATTTTGGTTGAAGGTTGTCTCCCAGCTTTTCTGGAGGATGGGTTGTAACCATAGCGCTGAAATCTAGACAGGTAGAGCATATGTCTTTGTGCTCTCAAGATCTCCTCACATTAATTACCAAGCTAGAGAGATACAGCCATGGATGTCCAGAGCTTCTGGGCTCTCCAGTAGTATATGATAGATAAGTGCCTCCAGATGGCATTGAGCTTAGGGCTATCAAACTCTAGGGTTATCTTCATTGATGAGACCCTGTCTCTGTGTATTTCACCAGACTGAACTCAGTCTCCTGACCCTGGCATATTTCACCTTGACAATGGCCAGTCCTCCTACTCTCCACAACTGCTTCTTAGGGTTATTTCATATCCTGGGTCCATGGTAGGATAAATTCAGGGTCCCAGACTTGGGCTTGTTCCCTCAGAGCTCAGGATTAAACAATAGGCTCTCGAGTTGATGCTGGATCACTGTTCTCCAAGTCATATAGAGTAGTGACATGGGATTTTTTTTTCCCCTTTTTGACCCACCTGCTGGAGAAATCACTGAGGGCTGTGGGCTCGTGCTGAGGATAGGACAAATAAGACAATCTGTTCGGAAGGATCCCGTGTGTGCCTCTGAGCTGAGACTTCCACTCTCCTTCCTGGGAGCTCTGCAGTTGAAGCTGTGTTGAGCCTGACTCCCTTCTTTCCCGGGCAGCTCCTGCCCATTTCTCTCCACTTCTGTTAAAGCATCGCCACCCAAGCTGGTCCTCTCAATGTCATTTTTATTTTTCTTATTCAAACTCTTCTCTCACCAGTCCACACACAGTCCACTTCTAGTCTGTCACTTTACCCTGTTTATAATTTAAAGTAAATTATAAAAACAAGATAACAGATCAATATTAAAAGGAAAAATACATCATTGAGTTGTTGGTATAAAGTGAATGCAAAGATTTTGCTGCATTTTATTTTTATCTTCTAAATTTTATACTACCTATGTGTTTTGATTAGACTTTCTCACACGCCTTAAGCTTTTTATAAAATAGTTAAGTGTTCTCCTTAGGGGTTATAATATTTTATGAGATTTTTAAATATTACAACCAAAATTTTCATTGTTTTGGCATTCTAAATAAATTCAGATTCATAAATGCATTGAGGCACATAATCAGAGCAACCTGAGGCATCTGGACTCACTTTCAAACTGTTGTAAGAGACTATTCCAGAAAGTAGTTTCTTTGTGGGTCAAATAAAGAATTTTAGGATCTGTATAAATAACCAGTGACTGTCAGAAAATTGAAATGGTAAAAATCAAGCCAATATATTTTATGGGGATTGCCAGTGTGAAAATGTCAACAGTTGAGATTTTCTCAACCACAACAGCACTCTTTTGGCCAAAGATACAGTGCTTCAACAAGGAGGAAGAATAAGATAAAAAGAAGAAAGAGAAAGGGAGGGGGGAAATGAAGAAGATGATAATGGGGAAGTAGAAGAAGAGGAGGTTAAAAAAAAAGATAAGGGCAAGGCAAATGCCTTCAGCCGCCAACGCCTGTGGTTAGTGTGGACCTGTTTGTTCAGATGGTCACTGTGGCATTCTGGGAATCAACTCTAGAAATGTAGAGAAAAGTGTGAAAATGGACTTTTAGTAGCCATAGTTAGCGTCCCTTGACCCTTCAGGTTACTTCCATACACTAATGAACCCTGTCACGCTGTTGGAAGAACAGGAGATAGCAAAGTCTTCTGACAAAACTGGAGGAACCTTCAATCATGACCTGTGTCTTTATTAAGTGGGCTGTTGTGGTTGTCACAAATTAAATTTATTATTACCTCTTTCCGATTTCCCTAGAATTGATCAACTTAGCTAGTCAACCATGTGTTTTGTTTTGTTTTGTTTTGTTTGTTTGTTTGTTTGTTTGTTTTTGAGGGGGCTTTTGTGAGCATTAAACAACCTAAGACTATGGGAAACAAAATATGACTTTTAACTAATGTCATAAATTATCTTTTCCACAATAGCTAAAATTAGACCCAGACCTCTGGAAAAGATAAAAACAAATGGGAAATGTTAAGATGCCATGGCATGTGCCTTGAGAATCCTTTCAGTTCAGTTATATTGGATATTGATTTCAGTCTTTTCATGAAAAGGATGAAGTAAAATGATTAACTTTATCAATATTTAGTGCTAATTATAAAACTTGGTGGATTTTTACCTTGTCAGTTAAAAGTTTTAAAAAATCATTTCAGATGATACTCATAAGACTAAATAAGAAGTGGTCTAAGCTCATGACCATGTCTTATCAAACACTGCCTCCCAAACAGAGACTCTGAGACTACTATTCTTATTTAGATTACTTAATGGCAAATTAAATTTCACGTCATTTTAAGCAGTTAATTTTATATGTTAGTTTGACCAACAACCAAATGAAGATAAAACATTAGTTATGGATGCATCTATAAGATGAGCACTTGAATCAGGGTATGCAGTAGATTGATGACCCCAATGAATGGGCATCATCCAATCCACTGAAAATCTGAATATCATTTACAAAAGAAAAACAGGAGATGAGGACTCATTCATTTCTTACATACTTGCTTGGGATGGGTCATAAGTCTTTTCCTACGCTTGGCATAGAATGCCTTATTCTATGCACTTTATATGCAGGCTAGAATTAAACTACTGGGCCTCATGAACCTTTAGCTTGCAGATAGAAGATCATGGTCTTCCTCTGTGTATATAATAATGTAGGTCAATTTCCCATAATTAGTTGATAATAAACTTTTTCATAAGGGTGTCCCATGTTAAATAAGTTAGAAATGTAAGACATGATGGGTTTCATATGGAGAAACCAAGGTTTCAGCAGCTTAGAGAGCTTAAAGTACAGTAATAAGAGGGTGTCAAGAAACAATACCTCTAAGAAAAAGCAATAAAAATCAAAATGTGACTCTTGAAAACTAGTGTTGCAATTTCTAGGTATGCAAACAGAAGATAGCCTAAAGGCAGTGAAACCATCTCGCCAAGCTTTCTGGCTTCATTTGCTCAGTTCCATTTAAAAAAAAAAAAAGTTTTTTTTTTTTAGTTATTTTTATAAGGGATGAGTTTTAGTACACAGATTCCATTGAAATCACAGAGTATGAAATTATGGAAGAAGATGAGAGTTTTCAAAGGAGATGTGAGTGATGAACACAAGAGACCCAAGCCGCCCAAAGATCGAAGACCCTCAAGGAAACTGGAGGGTACCCAGGAAGTGCTTGGAAAAAGAGCAGCTTTTCATAAACACCAAATATTTTCACCCAAGAAACCCAGGAAATTCAGGCCAGTCTTTCACTAAAAATAGGTAGAGCTTCCAGAAAGGAATTTTAGACATTTCATAGTGGCATCCCAGTGACGTCTATAATTCGAGTACAATGAGGAATGGAATCAGTATTACTGTACCTAGCAATTCCAAATGGGAAAAAAAATTAAACTCCCATTTACTCTGTCTGAAAGCTGGGATTCCCTTTTAGGTTTGTCCCTTATAAGAAATGTATTCTTTAGGAGTTTCATACATGAACATAATGTGTTTTGATCAAATGCATACCAAGCTCCCTCTGCTCCAACTCCTCCCGTAGACCCACTACACTTTCCTCTCCTAACTTCGCATGCCTTTTTAAACCCACCAAGTCCATTCAGTGCTTCCAGCATGTGCATAGGGCTCCACTCTAGCTCCCCAGCAGGTATCGACTGCCAATAGCATTTTAGCTAATGGTGGGACTTTGTAAGCCCCTCCCCTCTCCACACTGAGATTTTATAAGGCTTGATCTTATGCAGATCTTATGCATGCGATGACAGTGCAGGGGACCTTTAACATTTCCTCCACATAGTGTAGCAAGCCAACTGAAAACTTTCACTCCAGTTGGAATTGCAAAAATTACTGCAGCTGATGTAAAGAAAGCTCGGGTGTCTACATCAAGACCTACTCTAACTATGTGGTGAGCACATACAATAAATCCTAAAAAGCCAATAGGTATCATAGCTCATACTATACCTATACATCCAAATGGTTCCTTCTTACCCAAATAGTAGGTTACAATGTGGGAAATAGTCACAAAGCCTGGGAGACTTAGAATATATACTTCTGGGTGACTGAAGAATCAAAATAGGTGTTGACAGAGAATAGGTCCTCTCCTCCAGCTGGGTCAAAGAAGGTTGTGTTTACTATTCGGTCAGTTAAAAGTGTAGTTATTCCTGCGGCTAGGACTGGGAAAGAAAGATGTAAGTGGACAGCTGTAATTAGGACAGATCAAATGAAGAATGGGGTCTGATACTGTGATTTGACTAGCAGTTTTATATTAATAAGAGTGATAGTAAAGTTAATTGCATCTAGAACGGATCATATGCCAACTAAGCATAAGCAGAAAATAGTTACAGGTCTATGGATGCTCCTGCATGGGCTAGATTTTCAGCTAATGTGGGGTGCATACTTCAACCTCTTCCAGCTCCTGCTTTTGTTGATGATGCTGGGGGCTGATGTGGAGTGATGGGTTGATGTGTGCAATGGGCCCCTCTCATGTCTAGAATACCTTGTTTTGCCTGAGCCCTCCACTATCTCTAGCTATTAATCTAATAGCTAACGTTCTTAAAAAAAACAACAGAGGTTTACAAAAAAAAAAAAAAAAAAAAAAAAAAAAAAAAAAAAAAAAAAAAAGGACCAAGGTAAATCAATGTTTCTGTCAAAACCTTACATCTCAGTTTATAAAGTTTCATACCAGAAAGGCCCAAATTTCAGACCAAAAAGGTCCATGTCCCTAGGCCGGGACCTAATTTGTTTTGGTCTTAATCATTCTTTAGAAACAGAAGTGCTGCTATAGTCCCTTAATAAATTAGAGTGAGTTCATGGTGCTTTATTCTACCTAGATAGCTCAAATACAAAATTGATTTTCTCAAAAAAGTGATAAACTAATATCAGATACTAAGGGCAGTCCAACCACCAAAGGAAGGTAGAGAAAAATCACACCATACCCTGCTCTAGGCTCTGCATACATGCAGGAAGGATTAAAATTTTGTTCAATGTCCATATGGAATTATAAAGCATCAAATGGCTCCAGAAACTTCCTAAAATGGAAGATTCACTTGCTCGCATCCCAGTGTCTGGCTACCCCCATCATATATAGCATCTGTGTCAAGTCTCCTGTAATCCCGACTCCCATCTTGAAGATCATCCAGGGAAATTTATCACCAAAAGCATGAATCACAGAGCATATATATTCATAACATCATGCCCCAAAAATCCAAAGTAGCATTTGGCAAAACCCCAAAGAATAGCAGCTAAGAAAATATTTTTTCACATCTGTCATTTTCTAGTAATGGATAATATTTATGTTACTAATGGCTGGAGATTACCAATGGCATTTAAAAGATTTTGAGAGCGATGGGGAAACATTCCAAATTTATTTTGATTTATAGCCCTTTATAATTATTTTTTTTCTTATTTCTAAATGTAGAAGTAGAAAGAGTTAGGGTAAATAAGAAAGAAGAATGTAGAATACTTTAACAATGTTAAAAATAAACTTAATGTTCTAAAAGTATAAGTACTTTAACTTGAACTACCTTTTGCTATCACAGCATACACACAAAAGAAAAGAATTATCTATCTGACTTAAACCAATTGGGTGGAATATCACCATACTGAATCTAGAATATGTCCATTGTAGGCAAACTACAAATCATGGCATGAAATATGCCTACTTGGTTGAGATTTGTTAAGAAGATATAAATCATGTTGAAGTTGTAAGGTGAGTGATAGGCAATGAAATACTCGCCAGCCATAAATGATCACTGAGCTTTTGAAATGTGATGAGTTCATCTAAGGAAGTGACTTTTGAATTTTATACGACTTTCATTGATATAAATTGAATTAGAGGGGCAGGCGAGACGACAGAGCAGGTAAAGGTCCTTCCCGCCGAGCTTGATGACCTGAGTTTGATCTGCAGAATCCCCATCTTTAAAAAGCCAGAGGTAATGCCGGGCAGTGGTGGCACACACCTTTAATCCCAGCACTCGGGAGGCAGAGGCAGGCGGATCTCTGTGAATTTGAGGCCAGCCTGGGCTACAGAGTGAGTTCCAGGAAAGGCGCAAAGCTACACAGAGAAACCCTGTCTCAAAAAACCAAAAAAAAAAAAAAAAAAAAAAAAAAAAAAGCCAGAGGTAGTGGTGCACATCACCAATCCCAGAACTTCTTTTGCAAAATTGGAGACAAAGACGGGAGGATCTCCCAGAAGTTTATAGACCAGCTAGTGTATATTTTTCAGCCGAAGCAAGGGAGACTAAGAACCACATGTGCACCATGGAAATCACGTACTTGCATCCACACGCACTCATTAAAATAAATAAATAACTTAAAAATAATTTGTTCCTTTTCATTTTCTTATGCGACTACTAGAAATGTTTGAGTAACATCGAGGTTGGGTTATGTGTCTGTTGAAATGAGATGGATCCCAGACCACAGGGACATTAGCACGGTCCAGCCATCCTTCCTAGGATTCAGCAGAGTATCATACACATCATAGACTCTCATTAAATACATGCCGTCTAAATAAAACTGTCACGTATTAGGGAAGTTATTTCTAACAATACTTGCCCAAAATTAAAACAAGTTCATATTTAGAAGAAAAAAAATGATTTCAAAGCAAGACAGGGCCAGACAATGAAAGAAATGGGATTCTTTTTTCTCCTTTTGTTCAGCAAATCCACAACCAGTCAAGAGAAAGAAAATTAAATCATCACATTCTGACAGGTTCCCAGAGCACTCTCAAAGGTCTAGTACACATGGCATTTCTCAGTGGAGTTTCCCCCAACCTATGTCATCATAGCTATGACCAAAAATTATCAAATTTCTATGAAACTTTCCCATAGCTCTGAAGAAACATGGGGGAAGTAAAAGGCAAATAAGTGAGGTTATAAAACATGCATTATGGCAATGAACAAAAATCATCTGGGTCCTGGTCTTGTCATACAATTGTGGAAAAGTTCATTGCTATAATTTTCATTCCTTCATCCATCAATTGTGATGATCAACAATAGCAATTACCTATTAGGACCAATGTGTGAAAAGACTGAGCTAAGTAACCCAGTGGTTGAAACAGAGTGGGAACTTAGTACATGGTGGCTGGATGGTGCCGGCGACTAATTATCATCATTGTTGTCGCCCCAACTACATGTTCTTCAGCAATTCTAGGAAATTGGACATTTCTCTTTAGTAGCCTTCATTTTGCCAGTTCACACATTTTTTTTCCAGGAATGAAAGTCTCTTTCAGTTTTTGTTTCTTATTTATCCTGGGAGAAATTATTAACCAAGAGACTGTCACAAAAGGTCTATAAATATAAGGAGAACTGTGGATTTCACAAGATGACAAGTTTCAGAACTAAGCATGGACATCAGATGCTTTTGTCAAGAAATCTACGGCACTCTCTCTAAGTATTTTTAGATACACCATGAGACTGACTGTAGTTAGAGACCATCATGCTTATAGAGTGCGCTTCAGTCTTGCCCAGAGAACCCACAACCGGAGAGATGCTAGACTGCCACAGGTGATTATGGCAACTTTCAAAGCAATGAGATAGCTGATAAACGAGTAATAACTTCTGGATTAGTCACAGTAGATGCGGTATCTACATTACATTTTAAGCCTATGAGAATGTTTTAATTTCTTTTAAGATCAAAACTAAACAATGAACTTTTAAGTGAAAGAAAATGGTTTCCTCTGTGAATGTGTTTGAACACATTTTCTGTGTTAAAATGTTAAAACAAGGTCATTAAAATACAACTTTAATACATTATGGTAAAAAGGAAGCAGGAAGCAAGATTCATAACCATAAAAGAGCCTGAATATATGGCATAAACACAAAGAAGGAACAAGATGATGCAGGGTAGTATAATAATAATACACACACACACACACACACACACACACACACACACACATATATATATATATACATATATATATCAAGACCACTCTGAATGTTTGGAAACTGGTTGGATGGTCCCTCTCTAACAGGGGGAACAATATGGAAAAAATCACGTTTCCTTAAGGATAGCTATGACTTGTCATAGAATCTATAAAGACAACATTATTAATAAATGATTAATTCCCACTTGGGCTTCACATATAAATGCTTTGAATTCATTTGTTCAATAAATATAGAGAGAACACTTACTACACATTGTTCTGAGCATTGTAGATGTCCAGGTAGCCAAATAAAACTCTTACCTTCAGAGAATCAGTCACTGTCACAGACAAAAGTTCAACCAGAATGACAGGAACCTTGAATAAGGTACATCTAATTCTTTTACATGGGAAGATTAAGGAATGTGATGTTTTCGAATGGATCCTCAAAGAAAGTGTGAGGAGAAAATGATGTCCATATCCTTCCTGGAAGGAAATGCTTGATATGTGTGAGAAACAGCAAACTATCTGATACAAAAGAGCATAATGAGCCAACAGAGAACAACAATAGAAAGAGTCAATAACAGTAACCTACCATTGTAAGAATGCTAGCTTTGGCTTTGAATCAGGTAGAACGTCCGTGGGAGCCTCTAAACACAGACCAGGCATTTGTAGCCTGGGACCAGAGAAACACGAAGAATTCTAGTAATCAATGCAGCAATTACATCACCAGGCTTACTGTACGGCACATCAATCAGTGGATTCCCTGAACCAGTGGTCACCAAGATTTTTAGTATGCTAACATACTCCTGCAAGGGATTTCATTTTCCAAAACAGTCTGTCTCTTGTGGTATAATATACCATGTGAATTCCTGGTAATGTTTTTTTTTTTATTTAACTGGCAAGTTTTTGGAACATAAACGTATGTAAATTCAAATATATCTCAAATAACCATCATTGTGAAATTCTTCTTTTTAAATTTTTAAAGATAACTGTGCTTGTTTGGCTTTATTGAAAAATCTGTTTTTACTGCTTTATAAAAGTTTTAAGAACAGCCCTGATGAAACAACTCTTTTCCAATTAATTTTGGTGAACATTTGAATGCCCATATATTGATGGTGAGCACAATGTCTTTCAGGTATCATGGCTCTGTCCAGAAATCTGGTAATTTCTTCGAATAAGAAATAGGACAAGATAAAAGTTTGGGAAGCCCTGTGTTTGGACTTGGCACTGCATTTCAAAACTCATTTCAGTAATTATTTCTTAAATCTGTACAAGTCTCTATACTGGCCGATAAATGAAGATAGAGTTAGACAAAGTCAGTGATATCAAAGAATTGGTTTAGCCTGAAAAGACATCTTTGTTCAGAACTTCTTAAGTACCACTTAACTACAGCTTTAAAGAAAAATAAAATTCTACTTGGACATTTCCAGCATGCTGCTTTATTCATCCCGTGCCACGATTTCCCTAATCGATGCAAATAATTGGAAACTATCTTTTTCAACTCAGAGAATAGTCAGTTGATCCGCCGGCTGGGAAATGAACCATTTCCAGATTGCAATCTTAATGGTAATTTTAAAACTATAAAGGATCCCAAAAAATGTCATCTAATCTGTCTGCCTGCAGGCAGGACACATATCCACTGTTCCAGGCAGGCGGCCTCACTGTTTTCAGCCCATCTCCATCAGTGTGATAAGCCAAATGTTATGCCACCCTGTATTTGTCCATTTCTTAGGGCCAAGGGTACATTGCATGCTAATTTTATATATCTGAAAATACCTCATCTCTGCTCACTCAAGAAAACATAGAACAATAAACTCTCAAAGTTCTCTTCCAATTCCATACGTAGAAGAAAGTTTTAGGAGTGGCTGGGTGTCTTCGGCATTGTAGAACTGGCCATAAATTTGTTGTGGTTGTTTGAGATGGAAAGCTATAAGAAGACTGTGAGACCCTTTTCTGTTATTAAGGCTAATCAAAACAAACATTATTTTAACCTTCGTTGAATTTCTGGCTCACGTTCACTCCACCATTTTACTAGACTTTCTCTTGCATTGCCCAAGGTTGGGTTTTGTACTTTTATTCTCCTACATCTGGTTTTCTTCAAACTCTCTTAAATTTTTGTACTTTCTGTATAACTATCATTTGCCTCCTATGACTTATTCTGCTGCTTCATTGTTTGGGTGATAAAATCACCACATCTTTACCTTTTTCACTGACTTTTAAAAATACTCTGTCTTTTTCCTAATTTTCTTTATTGTGTTTTAGTTTTTGTTCCCATCACTCTTTTGGTTACTGTGTTCTTTCCTTCCGTGGAAAAATACCAAGCCTTCTGACTTTTTTTTTTTAATGTAACTGTAATCCTACTGCTCTTCTACAATGGGATGAAGCATCTGCTTTTGCATCGGTTTGTTAAATGATTGTGTGAGCTTCCAGAAGAGGCAGCACTGAGGTCCAGGATCTGAAGTCATGCACTGAGTTGCAAAGGTGAGAAGCCATGGATTTCCCGCTGTGTATCTGCACTGCACATTTTCTGAACACACAATGGAAAAAATAGTATTAACAGAAATTGGGCTAAAGAACTTGTTGATATGAAAGAAAATTTGCCTCCATTGTTTTAAAATATTATATAATTTTCGGTGACCTTTGTAGCAGTTGATGCAGGGAAATGGATTTTATTTGGTGTGTTCTTTAGGTCTGCAATATATTAGCACCAGTTGTAACACAGTGGAACTAATAGAACAATTTACTTCTTAGAAGCAGCCCTTTCTTCACTCTCACCAGGTGGAGCTCCAGGAATCCCACAGAAGATGGGGAGGAAGGATTGTTGGAGCCAGAGGGATCAAGGACACCACAAAAACATGGCCCACAGACATCAACAGACCAGGGCTCATAGGGGCTCACAGAAACGGAACTGACAATCAGGGAGCCTGTATGGGTCTGACTTAGGTCCTCTGCATTATACGTTATGGTTGTGTAGCTTGGTGATCTTATGGTACTCCTAACAGTGGGAGCAAAGGCTGTCTCTGATTCTTTTGTCTGCTCTTGGAGCCTTTTCCTCCTACCTTGTTGCCTCATCTAGCCTTGCTATGAGGTATGTGCCTACTCTTACTGTAATTTGTTATGTCATGTTTGGTTGAAGTCCCTGCGAGGGCTGTTCTTTTCTAAAGGGAAAAGGAAGCAGAGTGGATCTGGGGGAGAGGGGAGGTGGAGGAAAGAGAGGAGAGGCGGGAGGGAAAATTGGTCAGAATATAATATGTAAGAAAAGAATAAATAAGTTTTTTTTTAAAAAAAAAAAAAAGAAGGCAAATAACCCAACTAAAAATGGGGTACAGATCTAAACAGAGAATACTCAAAAGAGGAAACTCAAATGGCTGAGAAACACTTTAAGAAAACTTCAACATCCTTAGCTATCAGGAAAATGTAAATCAAAATTACTTTGAGATTTCATCTTACACCTGTAAGAATAGCTAAGATCAATAAAACAAACGAAATGCTGTCAAGGATGTGGAGTAAGGGAAACACTCATCTATTGCTGGTGAGAATTTTGTGTGTGTGTGTGTGTGTGTGTGTGTGTGTGTGTGTGTGTGTGTGTGTGTACATGTTGTGTACATATGTATGTATATATATATATATATACATATGTATTATGTATTTACGTTTCAAATCTCTAGAATTAAAGAACACATTTGTGTTATTTTGAGCCACTAAACCTGTGACAATGTCCTTATCAGCACAGCAGACTAATGAATGCTATAGCTCCATACTCTCACTTTAAAATAATGTATCAAAGTGAGAGTCATCCACGTTAGACCACTTTTAAATTATATTCTGCATGCTAAGTCATTCTGAGAACGAGAAGAGGCAGGAAATCAAAGGTCTTGCTCATTCACAGAACCTACAGGAAGCTCATGAAAAACAGAGTTTGATGAGAGGAAGTACAGATTTTTAAGTTGACTTGTCTATAGAGGTTGGCTTTCATTCCGCTGGATTACTTGGATGATGACTTAAAATTTCATCCACCTTGTGTATAATCAGAACTGTGTTTGGAGAGAAACCCAGATGATATAAATTTTGCCTACAATGCTAGGAGCAGTTAAATATGAGCTATAGATCAACTATGGCACCTATCATTATTTTCTTTAGTATCAATCTCTTACTATGTAGACTTAAATAATTATTCTAGAACCCAACACCAGCCCAAGTCATCTCTTCCAAAGTTCCTTATTTTAGCATTTCTCCAATCTCATAAATTACTCAATTATACATGTATTTTCATCTTTTTTAGGGTCCATCTCCATTTGTGATGAAACTAAAGGTATCTCATAAACCAAAGAATTAAACTGGTAATTATGGTAGCCATAATAATGCCATCCTGGGGGGAAGAAAATACCTGGTGCTCTGGAACCTGTAAATACCTTGTCTTTCATGATCAAGGAAAGTGAGTTTTCTCCTCGGCTGACTTGAAAGTGCAGAGACAATCTTTGGCAAGTCTGTTCCTAAGTTCTGATGTCATTGTTGCTTACAACAGAAAGTAATAAAAAGCCTTAGAATGAAAAGCATTTTGAATATTTTGTAGAGTGACATTGTCTAAATAGCTTCATCATATAAGGAAATTATTTCACACATTCCATTTTCTACATAATTATTACAAGACTTGGATTTTATTTAAATGTTAGAATGGCCCCCAAAGTCTCCTTTATAATTCTGTATCTTATTCTTTTAAAGAGACTCTTTTTAATCCTGAACAAGATATTTGAGCATCTGAATTTCAGACTAAGTTCCATGCAGCAAAGATATTAAATTTAAGTCTGTATTATCAGGAGGTAGATGACTACAGTTTGATAATCTTATTTTAAAACGTCTCTAAGGAAACTATCTGAATTTCAAACACTTTTTGAACTTCAACTTTATTTTTCTACTTTTTCCTCCATTTGCAAAACATTTCTATTTTTCCATCAGTATGATCATTGACAAGCTGTTTAACCCTCTGTCTTCCACTTTGCCTGATAAGATTATTTAAGATTGCATGATATTTGACTCTAAAATGTGCAGTGGTATTTGAAAGACAAACATTTCTTGACCATGAACAAACCTAAATTCTTAAGCTTAAAGTGACAACTTTCAAAAACTAATTACTGTACTAGGACCCATACACATGCAGTGCCCTGGTCTAGTCAGAACAGTCCTGCTCCTTCCACTCACAACTGACAGACCCCATATATACCTCATTCAGCCTCCCAGCCCAGCTAGGTCCTGCACATCCTGAGCAAGAATTTAGCCAGCTGAGTTCACCTAATCCCACCTTCCATACCCACGGTCCAACCCCAATATCTGCTCCCCCAAACTCTAGGCTAGCACCAGAACGCATGTTCTGTACATCAGCCCAGGCACCAGTGTCTACCTGACGTCACTCCACCTAAATCATATCCAACCATCAAGTCCAACCCAGCCCGTACATGTGTGCTGCCTCAGCCTGCTGTGTCTGTAAGAGATGCAGAACCAACAAAAGAAGTCTGCATGTCCAGAGCTCATCATGAAAATATGAACAACAGGTAAGGTCAAAAACAAAAGGTCTTCTACCTCAAAAATCCACCAGTCCTGCAAAAGTGTTCACCAATGAGAATCACCTAGATGAACCCCTAGTTGCACAAAGAATTTAAAAGAACAATCATAAACTTGTTCAAAGAATGCTGAGTTGAAAAAAGATAGAAAGAAATAGTTTAACGAACTTAAAGGAATAAACATCTAAATGATTCTCCCTCAAAAAAACATAAACATAAGGCTGATTTAAACTAAGAAACTCCAGTATTAAAAGTGGGTTGAATAGAATGGTATTTTATTTGTGCTGAAATGTGATTTTATTTGTATGTTAATAAATAAAGTTGCCTGGGGGTCAGAGCTAATAGCAAGCCATTTAGTAGAAGTCAGGCAGTGGTAGCACATGCCCTTAATTTGATCACATGGCAGGCAGAGTCTCTGTGTGTTCAAGGACACAGCCAGCTTGGTGACACACACCTTTAATCCAAGTACCAATCATAGAGACCTGGAGGTCTGTATAGACAGGGAGTGACAAAGAAGTCATGTGATTGGGTTTAGAACCAATGAGAAGGCAGAACAGAAAGTCAATAAAAAATACAGACACACAGGAAGTAGGTCTCTTTTCTCAGGGGAAGGACAGCAGAGGCTGGTAAGCAAAAGGCTATTCACTAGTGCTCTGACCTCTTGGGCTTTTAACTCTTTATTTGGCTCTGTGTTTCTTATTTAATAAGACTGTTTAAAATTACATCTACAGAAACACTGAAGAAGACACGAGCTGAAATGAAGATGGGAATGAAAATCCCAATAACCCAACTAGAAAACTCAATGGCAAGATTTGTAACTAGATTAAATCAAGCAGAATATAGAATATCAGGATTAATAATGACAAGGTAGAGGAACTAGATCAAACAAGCAAAGATTATGGGAAAAAAATAACACATGAAAGGAACATGTAAGAAATGTGAGAGATCATAGATGCCCGGGGTCTAGGCCACAACCTGTGGCCATGAGGGTGTCCAAGAGCCATGCTGCCACCATGAACATCCTGATCTGAGTGGCCTGTGCTGTCACCTAGGGGCCATGGTGTCCTCCAGACCAAGGCTGCTGTAGAGGGCCATGTCTGGATTCTGGGACCCTATAGCAGCCAGAGTTTGAGTTGATATCAGGGCTTCTGTTGTCACCAAGGGCCTTGAGGATGACCAGGGTCTGGTGGGCCACCTTGTACAATGTTGATTTCTAAGGACCATGCACACCCAGAGTCATGCTAATCTGGGTGACTAGTGCTGTTATCTGGAGCCATGCAGACATCAAGGCACAGGCCACTACCTAGGGCCATGTCTAGATCCATGGCCCTGGATGGAGTCTGGAGTCTAGGGTGGTGTCCATGGTTCCAGTTGCCACTGAAGGCTATGCTGATGCCCCGGGGTCTGGTCAGACACCTGGGACCGTGTTGATTTCCCAGGTGCCATGATAATCAGAGGGACCTGGGCTGCCACCAGGGCCATGGTGACATCTGGACCTGAGCTGCTGCCAAGAGCCATGTCTGGGTCCATGGACCTGCTGCAGCTGGGGTCTGTGGTGATGTCCATGGCTTGTGTTAGCACTGGGGTCATTGGAACCATGCTGTGCTGAGCTGGCACACCCTTCACTGGCCCTGGGATGGCTGGTCCTGCCCCTCACTGAATATTGCAGCAAGTGAGCTGGTCTTAACCCTCAGGGGAGTGCTCGCCCTTGCACTTGGGAAAAATGGTCCCATCATTCATCATAGGCATGCACTTCTCCTGGAAAGCCATGAGAGCTGACTCTGTGGTTGGGAGGCAGGTGAATGACCCTGATGGCAGAAGAGCAGGAGAGCTGATCCCACTCCACCCCCTATCTGATATGTGGTGCCATGGGTAAGAGAAAAATGTCCTTCTCCATATCACCCATTACCCCTTGAGGCCAGTGAGAGAGCTGGCCCTGGCGTCGCAAGAGTGGGAGAGCTCGCCCTGACCCTCACCAGCTGCAGCGCATGAGAAAGCAACCTCTGCTTCCCATCTTGGCAGCACACCAGAGTTGACCCTGTTGTCAGGGTCACAGGTAAGCCAGCCCTGAGGAGATAAGAGCAGGAGAGCTGATAACCCCATCCCTTCATATTCTCCCTCTCCCTATAACAGTTGGGAGAGAGGGCCCTGCACTTTGCCTGGGCAAAACAGTAGAGCTGGTCTTGGCGATATGAGTGAGGGGGACCAGGATCTGAGGGCCTGAGAGCAGAACTGGCCCTGCTCCTTGTTGTAGGCTGCTCCGGGTGAGCTAGCCAAGGCAGTGCTGGAGAGCTCACCTGGGTAGTGACAAACCTAGCAAGCTGACCAACCCAGCTACCACCCAGGCCCAGAACCAGAGCTATGAGTTGGCCCACCCCAACACCCACTGAATCTATGAACTGCGGGAGCATATGAAGGGGATGCACCTGCAGATCAAAAGAGCAGGATCTTCACGACACAGGACAACAGGGTATCCAAGAGGAGCCCCAGTGAGAGCTCATTATTGGTGGTGTAGCAGAAACCAGAGTCCTCAAGCCAGACCAATGACTTGTGGCAATGAACACTTTCAAGTAATGACGAACAGACTAAAGGGTAAATTGTGTGTCTGGAGAGGCCACACTGCAGCTTCCATGACCAGCTTCTTCTTCTTCTTCTTCTTCTTCTTCTTCTTCTTCTTCTTCTTCTTCTTCTTCTTCTTCTTCTCCTGAACCCCAAACTAAACATGACCAGAAAAGAAACTCCCCATGACATTTCATAGTTAAAATACTAAGTATACAGAACAAGAACAAAAAGAGTGTCGAAGGCTAAGATTAAAAACATTAGTTGCATATAAAGGAAAATCCATGAAAACAATAGCTGATTTCTTAATAGAAACTTGGAAAGTCAGAGAGTCTGCAGCAATGCATTCAAAGTTCTAAAGACCATGACTCCAAACCTAGACTACTGTACCTCACAAAATTATCTGCCATGATCTAAGGGGGAAAAATCCTGTCTATGATATGAACATTCTTAAAAAACTACGCTCATCAAACTAAGCCTAAACTAAATACAGGAAGTAGTCCTTCATACTGAAGAAAGGAAGAAGCATAACCAAGAGACTATAGAAGCAATAAAGCTGCAATTACTAAAACACAAAGTACCACTGAGAACACACCATCAGCAGCAAAAAATACAGCACAATTCAATCAATACACAACTTCCAGTAACTTTATATATTAACAGTTCCAATTTTCAAATCAAAAAACACAGGTCATCTGAGTGGATCAAAAAACAAAACCATCTGTCTGTTGTATACAAGAAGCTCAAATTTAAGGATAGGTACCACCCTAAAGTGAAAGGATAGACAAATAGATTCCAATCAAATAGGACCAGGAAGCAAGCAGGCATCATTATTCTATTATCTGACAAAACAAACTTCAAACAAAAAATAATCAGAAGAGATAAACGATACTGCATCGTAATCAAAGTAACAATCATTACTATGATGGCATTACTATCCTAAACAAGTATGTCCTAAACTCTGAAACATCCAATTTCATAAGAAGTGTACCACCAGAATTAAAGACAAAGATTAATGTCAACAGATTAATAGAATGTTTCAATGCCTTGCTTTCTCTAATAGACAGGTCACCTGTACAAAACAAATAAATAAAGAGACATCAGAACTAAGAAACATCATATATCAAATGGATCAGATAGCTGCAGAATATTCTACCCAAACCCCAAAATATATACATTATAGTCATCAGCCCACACTAGCTCCTCAAAAATAGATCACATTCAGGGACACAAAAGAAATCATAGCAAATTCAGAAAGATTTGAAAAAGATCTATACCTCCGATATCTATATCTATCCAATCTTAACACAATAAAACTTAAAATTGACAGCAAGTAAGTCCCTAGGAACTATACAAACTTATGGGTATTAAACAACTCTTTTTTTTTTTTTTTTTTTTTTTTTTTGGTTTTTCTAGACAGGGTTTCTCCATGTTGCTTTGGTGCCTGTTCTGGTTCTCGCTCTGTAGACCAGGCTGGCCTTGAACTCACAGAGATCTGCCTGGCTCTCCCTCCCTAGTGCTGGGATTAAAGGTGTGCGCCACCACCACCAGCTAACAACTCATTATTTAACAATGAACGAGTCAAAAAGAAAAAGAACAGAAATGAAAAAAGAATCCTGGAACTAAATGAAAATAAAAACATGACATTTCAAAACTTCTGAGATACATTAAAAGAAGTCCTATGAGGAAAATTTATACCTCTAAAATGCTTACACTAAAAAATCAGAAAGAGGACAAATAAGTGACTTAATGATGCAATTCAAAACTTAGGAAAAACAAATTTTTTTAAAACTCCAAACCAGTAGACAGCAAGAAATAATAAAATCAAAACAGAAATTAGGTAAATAAAACAAACAAACAAATATGAAGTATCAGTGAATCTAAGTTCTTGGAGAAGATAAACAAGATCCACAACTCTTAGCCCAACTAATCAGAAGAAAAAATACAAGGACCCAAATTGACAGAATCAGAAGTGAACAGGGAAACATCACAACAGACACTAAAGAAATTCAAAAAATTGTAAGGGAATATTTAAAAAAAAAAAAACCTGTATCCCAACAAGTTGAAAAATCTGAAAGAAATAAATGAATTTCTACAGTCAGCCACATCACCAAAATTAAACCATGAAGAGATCAATAACATAAACCTATAGCAAACAGATGAAGAAATTGAAACTATAATTAAAAACAAAAAAAACTTCAAACTAAAAAAAAAAAAAGGCCAGGCATATATGGATTCATAACAGAATTCTACCAGACTTCCACAGATCTAAAGTGCTGTGGGATGTTCTGTATGGCAAATGTGTTGCTCTGATTGGTCGACAAATAAAACACTGATTGGCCAGTGGCAAGGTAGGAAGTATAGGCAGAACTAACAGAGAGGAGAAAAGAAAGAACAGGAAGGCAGAAGGAGTCACTGCCAGCCGCCACCAGGACAAACAACATGTGAAGATGCCGGTAAGCCATGAGCCACATGGCAAGGTATAGATTTGTGGAAATGGATTAATTTAAGCTATAAGAACAGTTAGCAAGAAGCCTGCCACGGCCATACAGTTTGTAAGCAATATAAGTCTCTGTGCTTACTTGGTTGGGTCAGAGCGGCTGTGGGACTGGCGAGTGACAAAGATTTGTCCTGACTGTGGGCAAGGCAGGAAAACTCTAGCTACACTAAAACCAATCCTTCTTAAATTATTCCAAAAAATAGAAAGAAAAGGACAAAGTCTTTCTATACAGCCAGTGTTATTCTAACACCCAAACTAAGTAAAGACACAACAAAAAAAAAAGGAAAACTATGAGCCATGATGAACACAGATTCAAAATTTCTAAATACAATATTTTCAAATTAAAGACAGATTTACACCAAAAAGAGCACTCACTATGGCCAAGTTGGCTTCATTCCAGAAATGTAGGGTTGGCTCAACATACAAAAGTCAGTACATGTAATAAATCACATAAATGGACTTAAAGACAAAAATCCCATGATCAACTCAATATTTAGAAAAGACCTCTGACAAAATTCAGCATGACTTTATGATTAAAAAGTCCTAGAGAAAGTTGGACTGAAGAGAGCATGTCTCATCAAAATAAAAGGGATATTTGAGAAACTCACAGACATCTTTCTAAATGAACAAATACCTGAAGCAATCCCACTGAAATCGGGAACAAGACAGGACACAGCACTATTTCCACTCCTTTTCAATATTGTACTCAAAGCACTGGCTGGAGCAATAAGACAAAAGGAAGAAATTAAAGGTATAAAAATTGTAAAAGAGGTAAAACTATCCCTACTTGAAGATGTCTCAGGGTTTACTGTTGCTGTGAATAGACACCATGACCATGGCATCTCTTAGAAAGAAAACATTTACAGTTACAGCTTCAGAGGTCACCACAGTGGGGAGCATGGTGGCCTGCAGGCAGATGTGGTGCTGGAGCTGAGAGCTCTACATCTTGACTCAGATGCAATAGGAAGTCAACTGACTGTCACACTGAGAGAAGCCTGAGAGAAGAGACCTCAAAGTCCACCCCCACAGTGACACACTTCCTCCAACAAGGCCACACCTCCTTATAGTACAACTCCCTTTGGGGGGCCATTTTCTTTTAAACCACCACAGAAGATGACATTTCATATAAGAGCCCCCAAAAATTCTACCAGAAAACATTTCTGAATGTCTCCATGGTCAACAATTTAGGCAAGGTGTCAGGCTACAAGATCAACTTACAAAAACAATAGTTTTTCTATACACCACAAGAAAGAGACCAAGAAAAAGATCAAGGACATACTCCTATCTATAACAGCTTCAAAAAATAAAGTATCTATAAAGCTAACCCAAAAAAGGCCTCTACTATGAAAACTTTAAATATATGACTAAAGATATAAAGACTCCAGAAAACAGAAAGACATACCATGCTCATGGATAAGTCGAATTAAATTGTGAAAAATTACCATTCTACCAGAAGCCATTTATAGATTTAATGCAATACCAATCAAAATTCTTATCTTATTCTTCACAGAAATACAAACTCTCTCCTAAAATTCACATGAAGAGAATGAAGAGAATGAAACTTTAAAAGACCCCAATAGCCAAAGCAATCCTAAAGAAAAAGAATAATTCTGGAAGAATTATCATGACAGTTTTCAAGTTTTATTACAGAGCGTTGTAATAAAACAGTATAGTACTGGCATAAAAACAGATATGTCAACCAATAGAACAAAATACAAGACTCAAGCATAAATGTATATAATCATATTCATTTAATATTTGTCAGGGATTTCAAAACATACACCAAAGGGATGAAGACACCCTAAACAAATAGTTCTCAGAAAACTAGATATCTACATGTAGAAGGATGAAGTGAGATCCATATCTATCACCTTGCATAATAACTACTTTGAAATGGACCAAAGACCTCAATATAGACCTGAAACACTAAAACTGCTAAAAGAAAACATAGACTGTACCCCACAGGATGTGGCTCTAGAAAAGTTATTTGTAACTAGGGCCTCATTTGCCCAAGAATGAAAGCCAGCAATTGACAAGTAGGAGCTAGTAAAATTAAATTTTTCTGTTCAGCTAAAGAAACAATTAATAAGTGAGGAGGAAACCCACAGAATAGGGGAGAATCTTTGCCAGCTATCTAACAGAGGATTAATATCCATAATATATAGAAAACTAAAAACTCAGAGTCAAAAAAACAATGACCCATTCAAAAATGGGCTCCAGAACTGAACAGAGAGAAGAAATAAAATGAAGAAGGTGGAGGAGGAGAAGGAGGAGGAGGAGAGGAGGAGAAAGGAAGGAAGGAAGGAAGGAAGGAAGGAAGGAAGGAAGGAAGGAAGGAAGGAAGGAAGGAAGGAAGGAAGGAAGGAAGAAGGATAAGAGGAAGAGGAGAAAGAGCAGGAGGAGCAGAAGGAGGAGCAGGAGGAGAGAGAAGAATGTCTAGTAAATATCCCCCAAGGCATTCATGGTCCCTAGCAATTAGGAAAATGAAAATCAAAACAACTTTGATATTTGTTTTGTTATAGTCAGAATGGAAAAGATCAACAAAACAACTAACAAAAAAATGCTGGAGAGGATGTTGGGGAAAGGGAGCCCTCATGCACTGTGAGATTGCAAACTTGTCTAGCCACTTGGAAATCAATATGGACAACCTTCAAAAAGTTAAAAATAAATCTACCATATGACTCAACTACACCACTCCTCAACATATGCCCACACAACTCGGTATCCTACTCCATGGGTACTTGCTCAGTCATGTTTATCGCAAATCTATTCAGAATAACTAGAAAAGGGAAATAGTCTAAGAGTCCTTCAACTGACAAAATACTATTCAGCAATAAAGAAAAATGAAATCTGTAGCCAAGTAGATGGAACTAGAAAAGATCATACTGAGTAAGGTAACCCAAACCCAGAAAGGCAAATGTTACCTTTCCATCTCATCTGTGGTTCCTAACTCCACAACTTCAGATGTGAGTATACACCCTAAAGTCACTTCAAAACCCAGAAAAGTAAAAAGAGATGATTGGGGGTGGGGGAGCAATAGAGAGACAAACAGCAGGATAAAAGTAATATGAAAGGGGAAATGGGAAAATAGAAGGGAGGAAAAAAGAAGAAGGTGTATAGAGAGAGAGGGAGAGAGGAGGGTAAAATAACCATAAAGATGTCTGAAAAAGTAATATGCAATCATATAATTTATTTACCTAAATTTGCATATAATACATATATGTCTGTGGGTATACTCATACATATATAGCCTAAATGAAATGCTCCCACCTGGATTGTCAATGCTTCCCCCCAAGAGCAATAGATAATCTAACAAAAACCCCAGTACCAGGTATGAGAAGTCCTAGTATGAGTTGTTGGTAAGAGAAGTCTAAGAGATTCCCAAAACATAGGCTATTCTTGATGCCCTTGGTTGCCTACCAGAGGTTGAAGTAAGTCCCTATTACTGAAGACACATGCACTTTAGGCATAGGACTCAAAGGATCCAAGCTGGATCATACCTGAAGATCTCTTTCCTGAGAACTAGCTTTCATGACATTGGAAGGTGCCGGGCAAGCATCTACAGAAGGGAAGCAACCAGTAGTCCCGCCCAGCTATGATGCCTATGAACCACCACAGTAACAAATCACGGCACAACAATTCTAAGGGGACAACACTGGCACTCATTTCATGATGGTAACCAACATCTCTCTAATTGGATTTAAGACACATTCAGTTAAGCAAGACTGAAAATTTCTAACAGAAAACAAAACAAAAATAACCCTACATTAGCTCTCAAAAATCCAATCCTATATTTTCTTTAAAACCATGACCCGAGCTATAAAGAAAGGCAGTACCTTTGGGAACAGTTGGAAGAGTTCACACACTCATGGACCAGTGACATAACCATCTTATTCTCCATTCTCATGTGTTTATTGCTACCTTTCTGGTTCATCTTTGTCCATCATTACTGAAGACTGGCCAGCACTGAACGTCCCGTGCTACCCTCTCAAATAAGTTTCTAAAATTAAAAGAAGAGAGTCGCCTTTTAAAAAAAAAAATTGGAATTTTATCAGAACTTCCGGCTCTCTTTTTAAAGTTGCTACATGGATTACACATTCATTTTGTCTGAGTGCTACATGATTTCCTTTTCTTGAAAAAGAAAAATACTGTGGCTGGACAGGCTGTTTTGATACAGAAACTTGCCACCGAGCTATTGTGCATCTCTTTGTACAGCTTGCTCTGCCAGTGGCTAATTACGGCCATCAATGACTTGTGTTGTGCTCACAATGTCCCACCCAAAAGGCAGAGGGTTGGGGGGAGTCTGACGGTGTTGCTTATATGGAATTCATTATGATAGTAGTAGATATAACATTATTATGCTCTTCTATCCGCATGTATGCATTTATTCCTCCAGGCTTTCACGCCTGAAATAAATTTATGGGAACCCTAGCCTCTACTATATGTTAAGCCTACAATTCAAAAGCAGCCAGGCCAAGGACATAATGTTCCATCTTTACAATCAAATACAGATTTCTCATTAAAAAGAAAATTCTCTATTTCCAAAGATTTAATAGTATGGTCCTTTAAAAATAATTCCAGATGCCTAAGTTTTAGGACAGACTATATCCCACAACACAAAATAGTTCTGCCTAATTGTGATTTGCACAAATTTTCAATCACTAGATATATTACCATTTGCCTTATTTTCAGATACAACTTACATTTGGGATTTTATAACATTCCATATTTGCTTCAGCTATATTTGGGTATATTCAAGATGGACTCACTCTTATTGACGCAGTACAATGATTGATTGCACAACACATGTTGATATTTTCCTGCCCTGTTTTGCTGGTTTTTATATCAACTTGGCCATCGTGTCTCACTCACAGGCAACCCCGCCCTCTTCTCTTTGAAGTCTCTGTCTGCTTAAATTAAGAATAAACTTCATTAAGACTAATGGCTTATTACATCAAGAGGAAAAAAATTCAAACACAACAGTGATTAAGTACATAACCTTTAACTGAAATGAGTATTTCCAAAATAAGCAATACTGAACAAGGAGTTCCCAGCAGTCTATACGAGGGCCTTTGTATGACACCATAGAATGTGTTTCTATTCCTTTTGCACTGTAGTTCACAGCGAATGTTCCAGGCACCATATTAAGTTGCTCTTTCTTGTGATGGTCAAGTCACTAAAGAAGGCATTCAAACTCTTGACCATAGCTCCCAGACATTTCAAATGATGTGACTGAGTGGGGCCAGTTGCCCCTGGATGGTTCTGGTTTTGGTTTGGGGTTTTTTTTTCGGGGGGGGGGCAGGGTTGTTTGTTTGATTGTTTGTTTCGGGGTTTTTTTTGGGGGTGTGGGGTTTTTGTTGTTGTTTTGGTTTGGTTTGATTTGGTTTGGTTTGGTTTGGTTTGGTTTGGTTTTGGTTTTTCGAGATAGGGTTTCTCTGTGTAACTTTGCGCCTTTCCTGGAACTCACTCTGTAGCCCAGGTTGGCCTCAAACTCTCAAGAGATCCACCTGGCTCTGCCTCCTGAGTGCTGGGATTAAAGACATGTGCCACCACTGCCTGGTGATAGCTCTGTTTTTGTTAGCCTTCCAAGATTAAAGATCTACGGAATAAACATGGCTAAAATTCCAAAGGAAGGAGTGGTTCATAATACAGTCCGTTCTTCTATTCTGCACGAGCTGTTATTTCTGAACCATCATTTTTTAGTAGGGAAGCATCAGATGTATTGAAACACTACTTCAGACCAAAAAAAAGGATAAAACACTTACCTCCGCTAGAGTGCTGTCAGCTGAATGAACAGGTTTTTCATTATGATGCTGTCTCATTTTGGAATTCATTTTAAAGTGTGACTAGCGCAGCCTCTTGGATGACTGGTCTATCTCTAGTGCATAGCTCCATGGCATCCCCTAGGCTTTTGGCCATGGGGGTTTTGGGGGGTGGATCTCTTACAATAGACACATGAAGCCTGTCTTAAAATATTTCATTCTCTTTGTTTCTACAGCACTATATACTAGTCAATTCTTCCCTCTGGGCTACGAGTCGAATCAGTCTGCTCTTTTCTCATAGCAGTTCCTTTTTAAGTAACCATAAAAGTATCTGAGTAATTTAAAATACACTTAAAGTAATTTAAAGTAAACATAGAAGTCTCTGAATAATTTAAAAATAAGATTTGTAATAAATTTTAAATGTTTTTTTTTTCTAATACATACAACTAACTAGATGGTTCTCTTCCTTATCTTTAACGCAATCATAGTGAACTGATACAGCATGTAGAATGCAAAGCATGCTTGCAGAGCAATTCTGTCCTTGGATGACATGGTCTAGTCACCTAAATTCTTGTTGGATGATGAAAGAATATGTGGTGGACATTTATTCTTGTGCCTTTACATAAAATATTTTTATCAAAGAGTGGCACAATGAGCACGAGACAAGCCTTACTCTAGCATCAGCTTCCAGAACTTGTAAAATAAATACTCTAAAACTTCCCTAGATGTTTCACTTTACGACTGAATCTAGAATGTTAACGTTTTTTGATCCACATCAATGAATTAGCACATCTCAGACTCTGAGTACCCAGGAAAGAGTACATTAGGGCCACAATACAAGCAATTCACTCTCCACAAAATTTCTGCAATTTTCAAGCTACCCAGCTGTTGGTGGGCTCTGATCAGACATTCTATAGGGACAAACTGAGGGTTCCATCCCAAGGGGACTACCCATCATTGCTGCTGTTTGGGGACCACCTGGATTTCTTCAGAGTTCTGTACAAATGCTTTGAGCCTAAATTACATGAGCGCATGGTTTACGGTAGAATTTAGGTGTTAAGTCGTCTACTTAATACTTCCCCCACTCTGGGCTGTGACTCCATTCTTTTCTTCAGTGCAGACTGACTGGAGTGTGCTTCCGCAGAAAGCAGGAGGACCAAGGCCACACAGGGCTGTCACCCAGCCCAACTCAGCCAATGCCTCAGGCAGGAGCAGACTCCAAACATGTTGAACTCCCTTTTGTGTGGCCATTAGGTGAGCACTGTCTGGGGCACTCACTCAAAATAACTCTTTAGTCCAACTTAAAATAGAAGACTTCCAGTTTTACTCATGCTAAAAAGAAAAAGGGGTCTTAAAAACATTTGTCACAAGCAAATGACATTTCCATCTTATTAAGGTTTCTATGGGCAAAACATCTAAAAATACATTTTACAAATTTTTTTCTCCTATTTTGCTGGTTGAAAACACATTTCCTCATGTTTAGAGGTTTGGGTTTAAAAAAACAGCAGGGGTAAGGCAGTATAGTGAAAGTAGAAAGGATGGACACTTATTCTCTCTTGCTTAGACCTAGTTTCTGGAATCTTTAGCAAGAAACGAGACTCTTTTAGACATTTTGAATGTGGTTTCCAGTGAGTTCTGCAAGAGTAAAACTATCCTCCTTACACGCACATCAACAATGTTGTCATTCTAACATGAATATCTTCAGTAAATATTTTTTAACCTTTAAAGTCGACAATTACTTTTTAATGCTTACTACAAATCCACTGCCATTCCAGGTTAAGGGTATGGTTTTTAAAAAATGAATAAACATTATAATCACAGTCATGGGTATGTGACAGATTGGTTGAGGCACACGGTTTGTATCTTGGAAACCACTGAAAACACAGCAAAGCTTTAATCTGTAAAGATGACAAACGGTGTTCGGGGGTCAGCATTTTTATTTGTTGCCATCTTCCCGTTTCTCACTAATAATTGCCTTGATAGTGCATAAACATGGTTTAAGGGCATGGTTAAGCAAGACAATAGTATATCCCCTCTCAGGTAGATATGGGACCCTACCATGTGGAGGGTAGGATGAGACATGTCAATAATGAGTGTCTGTTTCTTAAAGGTTATTTGTGTAGGAAAGAGTAAGTCAAAGGGCATGTTAGTGTCACAATATATTATGAACATTTAAGCTTCAAATTCTTAGTGAAAATACGAAAGAGAAAGAAGATTTGAAAATGTAAAATAGAAATAAATCGAACAGGCCAAAAAAAAAAAAAAAAGCAGAGATTAGCTGAGTAACTCAAACCTGAAAGTTACTAGAAAGTAACAAATACCATTTACTGAGAACATGCCCTCTCGGTGCTGTAGACAGACCCTGCGGAATCTTTGCGATAAGCTACCTTCATCAAATGTTGAATAAACAATTCTTTATTCAACTCAACTACTGAGGAAACCAACACTCTAAAAGTTAGGCATTTTATCCAGTATTTCATGGTCAGAACAAGTCAATTACCTGGACTTCAAATCAGAATCATTTTATTTCACTCAGCCTGACCTTCCTCCATGTGCGTTTTAACGCCAGGGAGCGAATACACATCTTGAGTACAGTAGAAGACACAATAAGAGAACACTTCAGTATTCTTGGTAAGCTTCTGCTGGTCCTATTAGGACTGAGCACTTTCCTAGACGGGCAAGAGTGTAGAGACAAACACTAGCCATGCTGCAGAGACATGATGCACGCTAAGTGGAGAGAGAAGAAGGATTGATTCAGTGTTGTCTCACATACCAGACACTTGGTTTTCTGGAAGAGGTCAACTAGAAGGTAAGGTTACAAATTATACCCAACATCAAGCCCTAGCGATAAAAGGTACAAGTGAAGAGATAATAAGCTTTTATAATGATCAGGATAAAAATCATGATCTGCATTGAGTGCTTCCTAGAATCTAGGAGTCTGTTTTATACCTGTGCTAACTACTTCATATAGAAAGCACAAGAGCCATCTACAGGTTAATAACAGAGAGGTATACAGCATCACACATCTCCTTAATCAGCTACAGGCCTTGACTCAGTCTCTTTCAATACCTCCATACCATCTGGGCCAGAATTGTTGTTTTGGAAGAGTATTTTCAATAACAAGACAAACAGTAAAAATGGAAATAAAAGTAACTCCACTCAACAGACAATTATTATCAGGAAAGTATTTTTTAGCTATTTTGTCCTGTTGGCCCTTTGAAGAGCTATCTTTTTCAAAGCTCACCCATTTTTTTGTTCATATCATGTTAGAACTTTTGTCAGTTAAGTAATTTAGCCAAGCTAGTCCTATGTTAAGGTGACAGGGATATCTGGTACATAGCAATTTATATTGGTCCCTCTAATATTCAAAATCAAGTATTGGCTTTTTGTTTCATTGATATCATATACCTAAACTATTTGCTTTGGTTTTTCAATTAAGAATAGAGAACTCCTGTTTTTAGGATTCAGGGGTGGCCCTAGGCTCAAATTTTAATAAAGACTTAAAAGATATTAAAGGCCTATGAACCTATGAAAAATGTTTGACTTCATTAGTCATCAAAGAAATGAAAACTAAAAGTATAGTAAGATACAACTTCACATACTTCCAATGAATCAAAATATTTCTAAAATTATATCTATTGTTAAGAATACGAACCACATAGAATCCTTACACAGGGCTGAGAGGTATGTAATTGAAAAAAATATATAAAAATCTTGCTTGGCAATTTCTATTTGGTTGCCTCTCAGAGGCTGAACGTAAGCCCCTCTTGTGGAAGACTTCATACACTTTGGACTTGTGACTCAGATTATTCCAGCTGGATCTAACATCTAACTCCTTCCTCCAAAGGAGCTTCCATGGAATCAGAAAACACTCTGCAAGAAATCCAAGGGGGGGGAAACAATTAGTAACCCCACCCAGCTGCAACCACTGTGAACCACAACAATGGTTCAACAAGCATGCCAAGATATCAGTAAAGGTCTCAGTGGTTCTCAACCTTCCTAATGTTGTGACTCTTTAATACAGTTCCTCATGTTGTGGTGACCCCCAGCTATAAAATTATTTTCATTGCTATTTCATAACTATAATTCTGCTACAATTGTGAATTGCAATGTAAATTCTGATATTTCTGGTGGTCTTAGGCGATCCCTGTGGAAGGGTCATTTGACCTCCCCAAAAGGGTCACGACACACAAGTTAAGAACCATAGGTCTAATAGGTGGCATTCACATGTTGGTGGTATCCAACAGCTGTCTAGCTGAACTTAAGACCTACTCAACAGGAGGAAATTGTGCCTGATACTAGAAACCCACTCAACTTCCTGGGTCTGATGAGGTCATGTATCTTTTTTGTTTTGGTTTAGTTTTTGTTTTGTTTTGTTTTTTTGAGACAGGGCTTCTCTGTGTAGTTTTAATGCCTGTCCTGGGTCTCCCTCTGTAGACCTCCTGCCTCTGCCTCCCAAGTCCTGGGATTAAAGCTGTGTGCCACCACTGCCCAGCTGAGGTCATATATCTTAGAAGAAAACTTACTACTGCTAAATTTGCTAGACCAGCGTAACTCCTAACTACATTCTAAATCTTATCCTCATACCCTCACGTAAATGTAGCTGCCACCCCTCATCAAAGAAGTTTGTCTTTATAGAAAATGGAGACCACCACAGAAAACCACAACCAGACACAATTCAGAAATCAACGGATCGTGGGGAGCATGGCCCCAATAGACGCATCACAGCTTCTGCATCCATGGCAAAGGAAACATCACAAAAGATGGGGTGGGAAGATTGTAAGAACCAGAATACCGGGCTGGAGAGATGACTCAGAGGTTAAGAGCACTGACTGCTCTTCCAGAGGTCCTGAGTTCAATTCCCAGCAACCACGCGGCGGCTCACAACCATCTGTAATGAGATCTGGTGCCCCCTTCTGGCCTGCAGTCATACATGCTGTATACATAATAAATAAATCTTTAAAAAGAACAACAACAACAAGAACCAGAATACCAGGAAGTATCCTGAACAAACTCTCCTAGAAATGGCTGTATAAACAAGGTAGAAATGGTGGTAATATCAATGGACATGCTGTCAAGGCAGGGGAGAAATCTCAGGGTCCTGCCCCTAGACGTAGAACAACAGTCAACTAAAGGCTGCTGAAGATGACTGGGAAACTGGCAGCTCATCTCCTGGAGATAAGCCCTCTTTTTGGTTATCTGTCTCCACTCTAGAGGTGGTGGGACCTGGGAGAATGGAGCTGACAGATCAGGCCGACTAAATTCGAATGCAATAGCCAGCTTTATTCAGAGCATCAGACAATTTATACTCTGAGGGTTAAGCCAAGACACATGAGTAAAGTTCTCATGGGTTCAAGCTGTCCACAAAATCACAAGTACAAACCACGTATGGCAAAAATGTGTTTTTCCATAAAGGCATATAAAGGATAGTTTAAACATTTAATTGAATACTGATAGCAAGAGATAATGGGTGATGTAAGGTAAACTCACTCCTATCTGCTACACCTAGGAGGAGCATGAAAACACATTCCAAGAACAACTCTGTGTTTTGAAGAGGTCAAAAGACTCTTATCTTGTTTTCTTGGAGTGTTCTCACTAGCACTCCGAACTCTCCTAACATGACTCTACTCCTGGACCAAGTTCTGACAGTTATCCAACACAAAGTGGCCAGTCCTGAAACCCTGTATACACAAATAACAAAAACTAATTCAGCAGGTTGCACTGACATATTTTGCATACTTTTATAAAAAATAAATATAAGTGTAGCAATAATAATCAAAGGAAAGGGGGCTATCAGTTTGAGAGTGAGGGAGACATGGAGTTGGAGGAAGGGGACTTGGGGAAGGTTGAAGGGAGGAAAAGGGGAAATCTGATATAATTATATTTTAACTAAAACGTTTGAAAATTAAACACTAATTTAAAAAATTGAATGTGTGTCTTTTAGTGCAACAATTCCACTCTTAGAAATCTACCCACCAGAGCTATATATGTAACTGAGGAAAAGATAACTTAAAAAATTGTATTGGCACCATTTACACTAACAACCTCAATCTAAAAACTACACAAATGTTCATCAGCAGAATGCCTAAATAAATTGTCTAATAGTCACATATGTAAAATACATTCTGAAAAATATATTGATCTTATAGCTATACTCAAAAAACTATGAATGAGCCAAGCGGTGGTAGTGCACATCTTTAATCCCAGCACTCGGGAGGCAGAGCCAGGTGAATCTCAGTAAGTTCGAGGCCAGCCTGGGCTACAGAGAGAGATCCAGGACAGGCACCAAAGCTACACAGATAAACTCTGTCTCGAAGAAAAAAAAAACTAAATGAATATTATATGAAAAAGAAGCTAAATGTTGAATGCATACTGCCTGAATTCTATTTTTATTAATTAAATTTGTTCTTGGACAAGTTCACATAAACGCATAATGTATTCTGATTATTCACACCTCTCCTCTCCCCTATATCCCTCCCAAACCTGTCAACCTCCTCTCCTACCTAAAGTCCTTTCCCAGATACAGGTCTTTTTGTTTTATTTCATGATCCATTGGGTTTAACCAAGGCCTTCTGTGTGACCATGGCTTGGGGGCTGTGGTGGACTCACCAGTGGGTATACAACTGAAGGCAAGACCCAGACTATCCCCAGATTCTATCAGCAATCAATAGTCAATAGTGAGGAATGGGACCCCATGAGTCCTACCACTACTCATGACTGGCTGTTGACAAGCCCATTCTTGTGCAGACCCAATGCAGGTGATTTCAGCAACTGTTCGTTCATGATTCCATGACCAGAAGGTGGTATTTTATAGCCCTCTCCCCACCGTCTGACTGATCTATATTCTTTCCTCCTGTTCTTCCACAATGTTCACTGAGCCTTAGAGAGCACAGTATCTATGTCCTGTTTTAGGCTAAACACACATCACTTATGCTTAGCACGTTCAATCGCCAAGAACTTCTGCTTTCCCTGCAGTTCACTAAAAAGAGATCCTCTGATTAAGACTGAAAGCAGCCTTTGTCTCCTCCACTGATGGTGGGAATGCAAGCTTGTACAACCACTTTGGAAATCAATATGGCGCTTTCTTAGAAAATTGGGAATCAATCTCCCCCAAGATCCAGCTATACCACTCCTGGGCATATACCCAAGAAATGCTCAATCATACCACAAGAGCACTTGCTCAGCTATGTTCATATCAGCATTGTTTGTAATAGCCAAAACCTGGAAACAACCTAGATGCCCTTCAACTGAAGAATGGATAAATAAATTGTGGCACATATACACAATGAAATACTACTCAGCAGAGAAAAACAATGACATCATGAGGTTTGCAGGCAAATGGATGGATCTAGAAAAAATCATCCTGAGTGAGGTAACCCAGACTCAGAAAGACAAATATGGTATGTACTCACTCATAGGAGGATACTAGATGTGGAACAAGGATGACTGGACTGCTACTCACATCACCAGTGAGGCAGGACCCCAAGAAAGACACGGGGATCACCCAATGACGGAGAAATGGATGAGATCTACATGAACAGCCTGGACATGAGTGGGAGCAATGAACGGCAAGGGTCGAAGGAAAGAGAGTGGAAGATCCTAGCTGGATCAAGAAAAGAGAGGGAGAACAAGGAATAGGAGACCATGGTAAATGAGGACCACATGAGAAAAGGAAGAACCAAAGTGCCAAAGAGGCCCACAGAAATCCACAAAGATACCCCCACAAAAGACTGCTGGCAATGGCCAAGAGACAGCCAGGACTGACCTACTCTGGTGATGGGATGGCCAAACACCCTAATAGTCATGCTAGAAACCCCATCCAACGACTGAGGGATCTGGATGCAGAGATCCATGGCTAGGCCCCGGGTGGAGCGCTGGGAGTCTAATTAGCGAGAAAGAGGAGGGTTTATATGAGCGAGAATTGTTGAAACCAAGGTTGGATAAAGCACAGGGACAAATAGCCAAACGAATGGAAACACATGAACTATGACCAAAGGCTGAGGGGCCCCCAACTGGATCAGGCCCTCTGAATAGGTGAGACAGTTGATTGGCTTGATCTGTTTGGGAGGCATCTAGGCAGTGGTACCAGGTCCTGGGCTCACTGCATGAGATAGCTGTTTGAAACCTGGGACTTATACAGGGACGCCTGGCTCAATCTGGGAGGAGGGGACTGGACCTGCCTGGACTGAGTCTATCAGGTCGATCTCAGTCCTCAGGGGTGGCCTTGATCTGGAGGTGGTGGGAAAAGGGGGTGGGCTGGGGGGAAGGGGAGGGGGGCAGGAAGGGGGAGAACAAGGAAATCTGTGGCTGTTATGTAGAACTGAATAGTATTGTAAAATAAAAAAAAAAAAAAGACTGAAAGCAGCCTTTGTCTGTGGGCATAAACATAAACACTTATATAGTTTGAGTCTATGTGAATGTTCCTAACAGCAGCAGTAAGTTCTTTCCTGGGGCCTTTGACCTCCCAAACATGTTTTTTTGACTAGGTTTATAATAGTAGGAATGAATTTCCTCATGTAGAGTTGGTCTCAAATTATTTCTTCATGATGGAGTATTACCTAAATCCTGAACTATTTCATATAAAGTTCAAGCATATGAAAAACTAATATATCCCCTTCACATACAGGATCATGGTTGCTTTGGAAAGGAAAACCATGATGACAAGGAGGGACAGCGGAGGCTTCTCCGGTCTGCTGGCTTTCTGTGCCCTGATGATCTGGGAGTTGGTTGTGTAAGGGTCTTCACTTTATGATAATGCACTGAGCTTCATATCGATTATATGTTCAGGTACATCTTTTCCTGTATGCTTATAACATTTCAGCAAAATTTTTCCTTAATAAAGAGGAGGTAGAGAATGCTATATGATGACTATTATTTCTCTGGCTTCTGAAAAATTACTGTGGCTATAAATACCTCTGAATAAGTCCATATAATAAATTCATCTCAGAATATGTCATAAGAAAAATATTTGTCTCTCCAAAATACCTTTATGCTTCATTTATTACAAAACTCAGAGCTGACTTCAGCATTTCAACACGATAATTATTCTTAAAGGTTTTTTTCAGAATTCCTAATTCCCCATCTCAACATTTATTTTGTTCATTAACCCTTTTGTGAATGAATGTTCCATAGTTTTATTTATTTAAGCATCTAGATTCTGTAAAAACCCTTCTGAAGTTAGACAAAGTGTGAAAAAATACTTTAGAGTAGTGAGAATAGATTGATGATCAAATGTTGTCTCCAACTTATATAACAAATATATACCTGTGGATTGTATTTAGCTTTTAGTATACGTTTTATATTCATGTGACATTTTATAATCATATGGCATTTTAAGCACAAATATATCAATCACACAACCACATAAATATCCCTAACACATTAAATGCAAATGTTAAACCCAGAGTCTATCAACCACCTAGTCATTTACAGTGGACTGTCTCAAATTGAGACTGTTTCTTACTTGGTAAAGAAAAAAAGGAAAGTTTACATCATCTTCATCATGAAAAATTAACTTTATTAAACCTACAAAGACACCCTCCAGACAAGAGGAAATTTACTATAACAAACGAATGTGCAACCCACAACTCTCATTGTATGAAAAATAAAAACAAATGTAACAATACAAGTGGTGGCAACCCAATAAAGATGTTATTTGATGTGTTTACTATAAACTCAAAATAAAGGAAAAAACGGGAAGAACTGATGTGGTGCAGAGATAAGAATAAACTGAATAGCCCTTATTTTCCTATTGTTTGCAAAAAGCAAATAAATTTCATGTTGTGTAATTGTAATGGAAATAAGTGGACATCAAATATTTGGAAAGAGTCTAATTCAGAAAGAAAATCCAAATTGACTTTCAACTATTAATAACTTGAGCATCCCAAAGGGACAGTTTGGTTTTAGGTCGCTGCTACTTCTGCCACTGCTGCTAATGGTTTTCCTGTTGTTATTGTTATTGTCACTGTCGTTGTTGAAGAATTGTGAGACAGACTTCTCTGTTCAGCAGAAAAAGCTTGCAATTTTATTCCCTGTCCTTCCACGTAAATGCACCACCGAATTCTTTTATTCATCCTTTTTATGTCCTTTATTTTGTTTTCCTATCTCTTTTGTGGCACTCGATAATATTTATTACAGGATACTACATGAGATGTACACATTGAACAGCATTGGGTGTCGTGGATCAGGCAGGAAGATCACAGCTCATAAAAACAGAGTGACTGTTAACTAACAGGCAAGCACTTTTCTAAGCATATCACATTTACTAATTAAAACATTAAAGTCATTCAAGCAACTTGATGGGGAAAATACTGCCATCATTATGCTGTAGAGATAAAGCAACTGAAATATGTCATTTAAATTTTGCCACAGAGTTACCTAGCTAATGTGCTAAAATCCAAATCCAATGAAACAATGCAATCTGATTTATTCATCATGTGAGGAAATGAATGTGTAAAACACAAAACTTCAAAGGTTGTGTGTGTGGGGAAAATTATTGCCATGTTATATAACACAGAACCATCTTTATCTCGATTATCACAATTCAAATAACAAAAAATTACATTAAAGTTAAGACAGAAAGAGCTCCCAACTGTATTAATAGGATAGAAGCCAATGGTAGCATTTTGTTTTGAAGAACACACCAGCTAAGAGGCTCTCTAAAGCAGAATATGGTTTGAAAAAAATAAACTCATATTGTAGATAAATTAGTCAACATCATTGTTGTCTGAAACCCTTCAACAAGGTTTATCAGGGGTTTTCAGAAAACAATCGACTCCACAAGGACCTTCTACCCTTAACAAAATGAATAGTAGTCTTGGTGATAATAGAATGAACAGATGAATAAAGGAAAATAAAAATGAGTATCTGGGGGTTGGGGATTTAGCTCAGTGGTAGAGTGCTTGCCTAGCAAGTGCAAGGCCCTGGGTTCGATCCTCAGCTCCACAAAAAAAAAAAAAAAGAGTAGCTAACCTCTCTCTCAGGAAAAAAGGCAAATTCAGGTTGACTGGAAATTATCTTCAGCAATATCTTGGCTCCACAGTCTTGGCCCCTGATCTTCCAATTAAACTTCCTAAAGAAGATGGTCAAGTTAACATCTGCAGAATTTCAGGATGAGATTAAATAAAGCCCAATAGGAATGATGGTGACTCGTTCTAGAAAATAAAGAGACCTAAAGCAAGACGTGAATGTGTATACAGAATACATGCACAAAGACAAGTACTGAAAGAAAAGAAAAGCGTTGAAGATTAAGTGATATGAACATAGTTGAGTATGTGTCCTTGTGGTAAGATTGAGCATTCCTTGGGTATATGCCCAAGAGTGGTATAACTGGGTCTTGAGGAAGACTTATTCCCAATTTTCTGAGAAACTGCCATACTGATTTCCAGAGTGGCTATGCAAGTTTCCATCCCCACCAATAGTGGAGGAGTGTTCCCCTTGCTCCACATCCTCTCCAATATAAGCTGTCTTCAGTGTTATTGATCTTAGCCATTCTGACAGGTGTAAAATGGTATCTCAGAGTTGTTTTGATTTGCATTTCCCTGATGACTAAGGATGGGAGGATGTGCAGAGATGACAGACCACACTAGTGGAAACCCATGAACTGTGGACTGGTGGCTGTGGAGCCCCCATGGGACTGGACTAGGCCCTCTGGATATAGAAGATGGTTTGTTTAGCTTGAACTATTTGGGAGGCGCCCAGGCAGGGGGATCAGGATCTGGTGCATGGGCAGGCCTGTGTTGTGACACCTTGCACAGCCTTGGTGCAGTAGGAAAGGGCTTGGACCTGCCTAGGCTCAGTGTGCTGGGCTCTGCTGACTCCCCATGGGAGACCTCAATTTGGGGGATGTGGGGATGTGGGGTGGCTTGGGAAAGAGGGCTGGAGGGGTGGGAGCAGGGAGGAGGGGGGTCTGTGGATAGCATGAGGAATGAGTAGAAAATTTCTTAATAAAGAAAAATAAAATAAAAGATTAAGTGATTTGCTTAAAACATAGTTGAACAGTTATTATAACCATTGTAGAATAATGGTAAGTGGTTAAGAAACTATAAAGGTAAATGAAATACTGATAAAAATATGTCTAAGAAGTACTATGCTAGCATTTTAATTGCATTTCTAGAAACATTAAAAGAATCACTAAATTAAGAGAACAAAGAGGTACATTTAATATCACAGCAGAGGAGATAAAATAGATATTCAATAAAATTATCACAGAAAATTTTGCCAAATCTAGAGAAATGACACCCAAACACAAGTGTATAGAATCTTAAATGGGCATTACCAGAGAGGAATGACTCTACAGCATATTTTACACAATTAAAAATACAAAGCAAATGAACAATATTAAAAAGCTCTGAAGAAAGAACTACTCACTTGAAAAGCAAACTTTATGAAAAATAACATAAAGTCTCTTATCTGAAACCCTAAAAGCCAAGAAAGTATAGAATGATAATAATGCAAGTCCTGAAAGTAAATAACTGCCAACCAAGATTGCTATGACCAGAAAATATATCTTTCAAAAAAGTAATTGAACTGGGCTGTGGTGGCACATGCCTTTAATCCCAGCACTCGGGAGGCAGAGCCAGGCAGATTTCTGTGAGTTTAAGGCCCACCTGGGCTATAGAGCGAGTTCCAGGAAAGGCACAAAGTTACAAAGAGAAACGCTGTCTCAGAAAAAAAAATTGTACTTGTTCCCTAAAAATTTAGTACAATGTGTTTTCTGGTTTGGTCATATTCACCTTCATTCCACTAACTCCTCCCATATCTACCCATCCTTCCCAAATCACCAAACTCAGTGTCTTTTATTTTCTCATAAAGACCAATTTGTGTTACCCAAATATTCTTGAATGTTAAGTTTATGGCCTTCCACTGGCACATAGTAAACTTGCTAGAGGATACCCTCTCAGAGAAAATGGACTGTCCCTTATTGGTGAAATTATTAAGGCCACTCCACGTAGTTAAAAGGAAGATTTATTTAGTGGGTGACTTACAAATGAAGGGATAGTTAGATCGCAGGGGTCTGGGGAAGTTGTATCCCAGTCTAGCGGTGTTCTCTGGAGCTCTGCTCAGTCAACCTCCACCGTCCAGGGTCCACGAACAGAGAGAGGGCTTGCCCATCCAGGTCTCGGGTCTCCAGATGCCTCCCTTGGCCCCGCCTCGTAGGCGTGACAGTTGCCAGAGTCTCAATGGGGGTTGGAACTTCCAGATCCAAGCTGGAATGGCTACCCACTACAGTCCCTCTCCCTTTAACTACTAACAGTTGCCAATTGCTTCATAGCTAGGAGCAGAATTTTGTTCCCAACTCCATTCTCCATACTGGGATTTAGTCTACCTTGGGCTTATTCAGTTTTTGTATATTCTATTACAATTACTGTGCATAGACATCCCTGTCTTGCTTTTATTTTAGTGGAGGTTTTTGATCTCTTCATTTAGAATATTGGCTGTGGGAGTCTGTAAATTGCCTTTAGTATGTGGAGATATGTCCATTGAAGGCATCTCTGCAGGTATCAGGCAGGGAAGAGAATCATTACAAGATGAGAATAAAAACTCAGTTCAGGTTGACTTCATCAGTCTGGATCCCTGATGCCAGGCATTTCATTAACAACAAATTTAAGCACAGTATAATAATTTGGGGAAAAAAGGTTTCCTTATATAATACAATCACCAGTGTAGAAGGAAGCATAATTACATCAACTCAGGATATGTGCTGCTTCTTCCAAGAAAATGGGTTCTAGAGATAGGCAACCTATACTAGCTTATGAACCTAAGGAAGGACCTGGCCTGGTCTTTATAACAGATAACATAGAGGTCATTTGGACTATTAGCCACATCTAGTCCTGGTTGTAGGTTGTAGCCTGGGTGAGTCTCTGTCTATACAGAAAATGTTAAGGTCATTTAGACTATTAGGCATCTCAGGACTTGGTTGGAGGAACTTGATATGGCATGACTCAACAGATAACAAAGATCATCAGGCTGTTAATCACTTCCTATTCCCAGATCTCTGGATGGAAGAACAGGTTTTTTTGTTTTTGTTTTTGTTTTTTGTTTATGTTTTTACATCTTTCACATTGGAAAGACAATCCTGAGTGCTTAATATTCTTGATTTTTCTGGAGATCTGTGGGTGCAAGAACCCTCATGCTATGCTCCCAATAGTCTATCACATCCCTAATCTCCCCAGAACTTTTATCATGAAGGGATATTGGATTTTGTCACAGTCCTTTTCTACATCTATAGAGATAATTATGCAACAGAATTTTACTAGACCTTCAAAGAGGAACTAACACCAATACTTTTCAAATTATTCTGCAAAATAGAAACTAAAGGAACATTTCCAATTTCTTTTTAAAATGTTGCTATTACTTTATTTACAAAGTCACTATTACTATATCCAAACCACAAATGATTCAATGAAAAAAAAGAAAATTATAGGTAATATTGCTTATGAACATCAATACAAAAATTCTCAATAAATATTTACAAACCAAATTCAGTAACTCATCTAAAAGATTATCCACCATAATCAAATTGAATTCATAACAGAGATGCAGGGATAGTTAAATGCATTTATTCTTAATAAACAACTGAGCAACATCTTTGACGTCCATGGATTCATCAAAATCCCCAAATCAGTTGCCTTTTAAAATGACTATTGACATAGATCTTGATGTCCTTGATTCTTTCAGGAACTTTACTGGATAATATGTAACTAATGTTAAACAATTTATTTTTTTCCCCAACATGTATGATTGGTTCCATCAAGCACAATTTAATTAACTCATCACTGTTAAACAGTTTTCTTTTATACTAACAAAGCATTTGGAAACTTTTGTGAATGTTTTTCTATGATAATGTATTCCACTTTACGTTGTCTAATCTTTCTGTCTGTTGTATCCTTACAAACTGAAAATACAATTGGCCATTGTTTCAATGTCTTCATCTATAGGTTCAACCAACTGTGAATCAAAAATGCTCAGGAAAAATGAAACACTGTGGCGTTATAACTGCATCACCGCATTGGTAATGTACTAAGTAAGCAGGGGAGCAAAGAAAATATGGTACCACATGCCATCTTCCTCAAACAGCTCAGCTCTGCTTTTTCTGATGAACCCAATAATCTAAAATGTGCATGTGCATGAATGTGGCTGTGTTCCAATAACACTGCATTTATAGATTCCCAAATTTAAATTTAGTTCAGTTCTAATATGAAATATGACAAGTTGGGCCAATGTTAGACTATGGTCTGTCAGTGTTATTTAAATTTAGAATAAATGCAGCTTCCCCAAATAAAACCCCATACAAAACTCATCATCAGAAAAAAAAATGATAATTTTCTCAGTTCTCATATACTTTCATATATATGGTTTGTTTGGAGTAGTATTAGTAGCATTCCCCATCCAATTTAGTAGCTACTGTAGGAGAGAGGAAAATGCATTAAAAGATAATGGAAAATTATTTCTATTCCTCCATCATCTTTGCAGACCACTATAGAAAGTGGGTCAAATACAGACTTTAAGGAACCGTCATCACAGACTACACAATGCAACCTGGGATGGTGCATGTTTATAATTGTTTACAGACAACAGAAGTCATTTCATAATTAAAATAAGTGGGCATTTCTGGCTTCTAATGTTCAAGTGTTGTTTCTGATTCACTTCTGACTTCCTTATTTAAACATTCTTTTCTCCCAGATTAGCCAAGAGATTCTTTTTCAGTGAACAAAAACCACATGGAAAATTACAGTTTTTCTGTCCCTCCCATTGCTTAGTTCTCTATGAACTAAGCACAGATTACCTCAGATTCAGAAATCTAAGTATAAAAATTTGCATTTGGGGTTTGGGTTAAGAAAAAACACACGAAAACGTCTTCCCTAAATAACTAACTTTGAGAGATGCATAATGTCAATTACAGATGATGCAAAATGACAGATACATCCAGGTACAGACTCTCGTGTAACCAATAATTACATGAAGCAAAAACAACCATAATAAGAAAATCAATGTAGTTGATAAGGTAGAAATAGAGACTAAACATGGTTCCTTTTTTAAAATGGGAGATTTCTGAAGATTAATTAACACTATCTAATCTCTCAGATGTGGATGTGTGTGAAAAGACGTGACTCTGAGACCAGATGTAACTGGACATACCTGAAATCCCAGCCTTTGGGCGGCTGAGGCGGGAAGATTGTGAGTTTCAACACAAGCCTGTATTGTATACTGAATTTCAGACCCTGTAAAACAAAGAGCAGGTGAGGCTCTGAGCCTACTAAGGCAGAGGCTATTAAGAAAGAAGTACCTCCTGCGCTGCCACCTGAGGCCATGGTGACATCCAGGCTGCTGCTGAGGACCATGCCTGGGTCCCGTGGTCTTACAGCAGACAGGATCTGAGTGGATGCCCATGGCCTTTGTTGCCACCAAAGGTCACATGGATGCCTGGGGTCTAGGCCACAACATGTGGCCTTGTTAGTGGACGACAACCATGCCGCTACTGGGGCCAGGCCGATCTGAGTGGCCTGTGCTGCCATATGGTGCTATGGTTCTGTGACCCTACAGCAGCCAGGGTCTGAGTCGATGTCCACGGCTCCTCTTATCACCAAGGGCAGGCTGTGTACATGCCTGGGGTTTGGTCAGCCACCTAGAACCATGTTGGTGTCCAGGGGCCATGCAGCTACCAGGGCCATACTGATCTTGGCGGCCTATGCTGCCACAGGGGTTATAGTAACATCCGGGCCCAAGCTGATACCAAGAGCCATGTCTGGGTCCACGTTCCTGCTGCAGCTGGGGTCTGTGTTGATGTCCATGGCCCATGTTGCTACAGGGGCTCATAGGAACCATGTGTGTTCAAATCCGAGGGCTGTACTGAGCAGACTCCACCCTTCACTGGCCCTGGGATGGCTGGTCCTGACCCTTGCTGGACACTGCAGAAGGAGAGTTAGATCGGCCCCTCATGGGAGAGCTTCATCTCACCCCTCATAGTCAGGAGAGCTGGCCCCACCACTCATGGGAGAGCTGGTCTCAGTTACTCAGGAGAGATGGCCCCAACCCTCACCACTGGCCTGGGAGAGCAGCCCCTGATGGCATGGGGCGGCCTCAGTGAGCTGGCTCCACCCCTCGACTGAGGGGCGTGGTCCAGGACTCACCAGCTCAGTTACCACTCAGACCTACATCCTGGGCCTTGGTTTGGCCCACCCTAACATCTACCCCATCTGTAACCTGCTGGAGTACGTGAGGGCACTGGTCCTGCAGAACACTAGCTGAAGGATCTCCATGACTCGGGGGCAATGGCAGGCTGTCCGAGAGGAGTTTCGGGGAGGGTCCATGGATGATGGTGTGTCAGAGGCCTTGAGGGAGACCAATGACTCATTCCAGTGGACATTTGTGGGTGGGGCTGATTAGACAAAAGGGTATACTGTGTGACAAACCACAGTTCCCAGTGCTACTAAGACAAATGAAGAGGTGTTGGAAAGACAGAGGAGCTAAGTGGTTTTGTTTGTTTGTTTTTAATTGTTTTTCGGGGGGAGGTGCCACAGGGGTGAGGGGCAGATATGGAAAGACTAGGAGATGAGTGGGATTGGGGTGCATGTTATGAAATTCCCAAAGAATCAATAAAGAATTATGTTATAAAGAAAGAAAGGGAGGGAGGGAAGAAGGGGGAGAGAGGAGGAAAGGAGGGAAGAAGGAAGGAAGGGAGGGAGGGAGGGAGGGAGGGAGGGAGGGAGGGAGGAAGTGCCTGTTGAGAACAAAACTCCCAGAGCAGATGAGTCTAAGTACACAAACTATATTTCAAATGAAAGGTACTCTGATAATTGCCGCTATCTTTAATCCAAAAAGAAAGAAAGAGAGAGAGAGAGAAGGAAAGAAAGAAAGAAAGAAAGAAAGAAAGAAAGAAAGAAAGAAAGAAAGAAAGAAAGAAAGAAAGAAAGAAAGAAAGAAAAGAAGAGAAAAGACACTGGCCTCTGAACTAACAGATGAATGCAAATAAAAAAGAAAAGTTACAAAAGAATAGAGAAAAGGACCCTGGGTGTGGGGAGTGATATTTGAGAAATGGAAAGACTTGACCAGTTTAAAAAGAGGGCCAGGGTGAGCCATGTTGTAAGAGGAGGGAGAGAGAAGCAATGGGAAGAGCTAGCTCCCTGCTTTGGTGACCTCATGATGACCTATAAGAGTGACCATAGAAAGCAAGTATATAAGCAACTGAATGTCATGGCCTGATTTACATTACAGAGGAAAGCCTGTCTGAAAATATTATTAACACAATTAATGTTAAGTGTGTCTTGGGTACAAAAATAGAATTGTAATAAATGAAACTCCTGGCTTGGATTTCTAGAGTAGCTTTTTCTCCCATAGATTTTTCCTTGGAAATCATCATCTGTTTATTTTCCTAACATAAAGCGCTATTATTCATTTTATAGCTAGGGACTGAGACACAATACAATTAATTTGTTTTCTATTCTTTACATATAATAATGAGCATCGCTGTAAAAATACATCCAGCTAGCAACTTTGTGGCAGCTGCCTAATTAAACAAGCATCTTGCCTTGTTGATTTCACTGAACACTTTTCCTCATCCTTTGCTTCTGGTGGAAGAATTCCTCGGAGTGCTTCTGGAAGACAAAATGCTGCTTGCCAAATTACAAGCAGACAGGCAGTCTTGCTTTAATTGATGAATGGCATTAGTGTTATGAGTCACTAAGCTCCAACTTGCTTTAGTCACTTGAAGTATTCAGTCATGTCCTAACAATGTAACGTAGGGAATGAGTGTCTTACTGCTTTTAGGAAACAGAACTCATAAATAAAAATAAGATGGTATTCAGGGTACTTTACTGACCTCACAGTACAGACAAGTCAAATAAACACCATCATGCCCTTTTTCAGTCCAAAGATCTGAAACTTAAAAGAAGTCAATCTTGAAAGCCAACCCATTAACCTCTGCCTCTCCATTATCTTATGTTAGACTTTGATAGAAACTCCTGTGCAGATACATCTCTTTAAACCTTGGAATCTCAAGAAGAGCTTGGAGGACTTGACTTGCCCTAGGGGATGTTAAAGTGGGTCAGTAGATTTAATGAAACCTAAAAGATCATAGAAACATTTGCAGGGCGGTGAATGTTTTTCCTTAATCTCTCAGCAGGACTTTGTTGTATATAGCCTTTTAATAATATTTTTTTCCCGACAAATTGACTCCGTCATCACCCAAAAGATATATTGGTGCAATAAGAGGACAAAAATGTTTTTGAAGAGATGGACTAATTTGAATGTTTTCCTAAAATTGTTAAGGGCAAGAAAGCCTTAAAGGGAGAGTCTCTGTGTTGTTCAAGTATCACTTGATGACAAGCCTCACTGAAGACAGTTCTCTCTCCTGATAAACTGAAAGGGTAACCACAGCTTTCTGTGTACATCGCCATACACTATTGGGTTCCTTACACTTAAGGACATGCTATTCAGGAACATCTCATCAGATTTTTTTCTACTTCATCCATTTTACTCTAGCATCTATTTATTTTCTGTTTTGGTTCTTGTTTGGTTTTTGGTTTGGGTGTTTGGTCTGGTTTGTTGTTTTAGAACAAGATCTCACTATGTAGCCCATGATGCCAGCCTTGAATTCATGATCTACTCATGTCTGTTCCTATTTGACTTACAGGTATGTATGTGCCACTGTGCCTGGCTTATGCCACCTGTGATGTTCTGAGATCCTGATTGATACTGTACTTGACCCCAAATCAGAAAGTTTAGAATTTTGTCAAAGGCCACCATCTTAGTTAGGCTCCTTCTGGACCATTTATTTGTTGTTCTCCACTACCCTTGCTGTTACATTGTGCACAGTGATTCTGGGAATCCAAAAACAGTTGGAGCACAGTTCATAACAAGCAGGGTAGTGTTTGCTTGCCATACTGAAACGTGAACCCAGGGCCCCATACATGCAAGGCAAATTTCCACCACTGAAATGTATCCCAAGGTCCTGAGAACCTATATGTGCTAGGAGCTGTTCTATGAACTGTAGAAGACATTGCTCCCGCCTACAGGAATATCATTCTATTAGGCAACCATACCTTCTTAAAGCTAAGCGTTTCCATGAATTTTTCTCGTGGCTGTTTCTCCCACATGAAACCAGCTAAGAAGGAAATTACAGAACACAGATCCTGCCATAATTACAGAGATGATGAATAGTGGTATTGGAAGAGCCTGCAGGGGGAATTCCAATATCCATGATAAAGGAACAAAAAAGCTAGAGATTTAGTTGAAACCGGATAATAAAGAACATGGACTACCATAACAACTAATTTATTTGAGTAAAGTGTGATAAGAAATAGTAGGCCTAAGCAAAATATGGAGTGAACAAGTCAAATTTTATCAAGGAATTAAAGAATGATAAAATACGAGATGAGAGAAGTCTATATACACACTAACTACAATAGCTCCAAAGAGGTTGAAATAGTGGGCACAAAGAGGAAGAAATAAATCCAAAAGACTGAAGAATCTGAAAAACAAATGGTGACATCTCATTAATTCTAGTAGTAATATTGAAGAACAGACAACTTTAGGCAAATTGTTGTATTATATAATTGCAAACTCCTGTGTCTTTGTTTTCAGATCAAGATGTACTGATTTTTCTCCTAAAGCATACTCCTACTTAGATGTAATCAACCAAAATATCTATTTGCCCACATTTTAGGACAGTTTCTGAAATGCATCTGTTTTAATGAAATTGCATGGTGGTCACCATTCTGTTAGTAAGAATGCGGTGTGGTTTTTCCGTATTACATCAGACAATAAGAAAACTTTGGAAGCTTTGTAATGAAGAACTGAGACTATAATTATGTCTCAAACATGATTCCATCACGTTTCCCTTTCTGCATAAACTTTCCTTGGAAATGAATGAGTCAAAGCAGGAAATGTTCCTTCAGCTTTTACAAGAAAAACACAAAGTAACAACTGAGTGTGAGATGAATCAGTATCACACGGCAGACATCATTACCATGGGGCACACTGTTGTTCAAACCAAAGGTACTAATATTCTTCCAACACCAAACGCTTTTCTACTAATGGAGATACTACTCATATGCAAGGAAGCAGGTCTTAACGTTTTTCTTCTCTAACTTATTTCTCTTCACTGAGACAAAAATGAATGCAATTATACCTTTAGCATCTTTTTAAGGCTCTTTTTTTTTTTTTTTTTTTAGTTCTGGACCACCTCTCTTCATGTTTACTCCCTCTAATGAACTCATCTACTCCCATAGGTTTTATTAGCCTCTCATTCTTCTACCGGCCCATCCACCCTGAAGTGCAGCTTCTATTTTCTATCTACTGGTCATTTCTACATAGATATCTTGTCGCTTTTCCACACTCAATATATCTAGACAGAAGCCATCATCTCCTTCCTCCCCATCCCTGAGTTGTCTCGTCCTCTCACTAAAACTACATTCAAACACCATACTTTTCCACCAGTTCCCCAGTCTTGAAATCTTGGCACCTGCTCCCACCTTTACATATCACTCATTCTATAAATGTTTCCTTCCACATATCTATTATTCTTTTACTTTTGGATTAATAGTGGTTACACTTTAGAGTTGTATATACTATTTACATGCAGCTCCATAGCAAAATGTAGAAAATTATATTGCATCAAATTATAAGACTGGCAAAATAGGTAGCCTTACATAAGTACAACACTATCTTCTGCAAAAATAGGTACGATAGTAAAGATTGAGTATTCCTACTCCAAACACCCAAAATCTGAAAAGATACCAAATTTAAAATATGTAGAACCCCAGCATGACACCACAAGTGAAAACACTGGTTTTGTGTCAAAACACAGGTATATAAAAATATTACAAATTGCCTTCAGATTATGTGTATAATTTGCACATGAAATGAGTTTCCTATTTAAAACTGTGCACTATCCCCAAAATGTCATAATATATATGTGCAAATATTTCAAAATCTGAAAAGGTTCTGGTTCCAAGCCTTTCAAATAAGGGAAATTCAATCTGTTATTACAAATCTGTTAGTTTTATAGGGTTGTCAGATATATAGAGATGACATGATTCACGGAAATGTGCATGTACTGTACCCAGTAACAAATAATAACTCAGCGAAATTAGCTATTAGTGTCATTAGGTCACCTAGATCACCTAGTATAACCAAATTAACTGAACTTAGATCATGGCATTTTCGTGTTCCAGTTCCATGCATCAGCCACATCAGTCATAATAATTTATTGATTCTTTCTCTTTCCTATAACTTATACTGTTTGCATAGAAACAATTCTTGCTGGTAGTAGCCTTGAAAACACCATACAAAATGACTCTTCTTTGTCACTAATAACTTCAACTACCCAGAGCCCTGGAACTTGTCCTTTTTTGGTCCTTCTTCCAACTCAATACCCAAAAATATGTGACAACAGCTTATTTTGTTCGTATGCTAAGGCTTGAAAATACTGCTCATTCTGTTCATATTTTACTGTGAAAAGTTGGAGGTGTATATCAGGTGAGGACAGAATGTCTTTTGGAATGTGAAGTCTGTGACCTAGTCAGGTATTAAATACCTGTTCATAGAATCGGACTCAGTTGTGGTCCTTTCCAGGGCAGGTGAAATTTTGCATCATCCTCTGTCAATGCACCACGATCAGTGAGTCCACCAACAATCGCAGGCTGGAAAAAAAAATATCTCAAATCCTTTTCCAAAAGTTGTGGATTTGGCAGTATTCCTTCACCCAATCATTTTTTAAATCCTATTGTGTTTCAAGGGAAATTCAATCCATCTGTTTCTGGTTCTTCAAAACATTGCTGTTTTGTAAGAGCTATTTGATGTCCCAAAGCCTGATGAGTCTCAACAAAGCCATTTGAGTCCCCGTAGAAGGCTATAGATGTCTCCAAGGATTAATGAA